>NC_134488.1:30538700-30700211 GCF_040206685.1 Ascaphus truei | reverse complement strand
AGGAGCAGCTGAGGAAGCCGGACATGAAGGAACTGTTCAAGGTACCGCAGAGCCTCCCGAGACCTGCAGCGCGTCACTCTTACACTCCCCCCCCCCCCCCCAAACTACTAGAAATGCCTCCATGGGTAATAACAGACCTCTCTTGCAGAATTGCCCCCGCCCGCGTGTGGCGTTAAACTGCGTTGGTGGAAAGAGCACAACGGAAATGTTACGTCACCTGGAGTAAGTAATGTCACCGCAGGGTGGCACAGGGACACCGATAGGAGGGTCTGTCCCTCCCACTGCAGGGTGTCCCCGACAGCGGGTCCCTGTCAGTCTGTCCCTCCTACTGCAGGGTGTCCCCGACAGCGGGTACCTGTCAGTCTGTCCCTGGCACCGGTAACTGAGCAGGGAGGAGAGTGGGTTCTTTGTTTGGTTATGTGGTGACACTTGTCTGTGATTGTCCCGTAGCTACGCTGGCACCATGGTGACATACGGGGGGATGGCTAAGCAGCCTGTCACTGTACCTGTGGTGAGTAGGACCTTGATATCCCACCAGAGGGAGGTGTCCCTGACACAAATAGCTCATAGGAATACTGTGTGTAAGACCCCCTCTTATCCCACCGAGATAGGTGTAACTTGCCTTGTAATCACACATCTCTCCGCCCCCTTCCCTCTCTTTCTCTCCCCCTTCCCTCTCTTTCTTTCCCCCCCATTCCCCCTCTCTCTCCCCCCCATCCCTCTCTCTCCCCCCTCATTCCCTCTCTTTCTCTCCCCCCCCATTTCCCCTCTCTCCCCCCCTCATTCCCTCTTTCTCTCCCCCCCATTCCCCCTCTCCCTCTTTCTCTTCCCCCTCATTCCCTCTCTTTCTCTCTCCCCCCTCATTCCCTCTCTTTCTCTCTCCCCTCATTCCCTCTCTTTCTCTCTCCCCTCCATTCCCTCTCTCCCCCCCTCTCTCCCCCCTCTCACTCCCCACCTCTCTCTCCCCACCTCTCTCTCCCCCCCCTCTCTCTCTTCCCCCTCTCTCTCTCTCCCCTTCTCTCTCCCCCTCTCTCTCTCTCCCCCTCTCTCTCCCCTCCCCTCTCTCTCCCCTCCCCTCTCTCTCTCCCCTCCCTCTCTTTCTCTCTTGCCCCCCATTCCCTCTTTTTTTCTCTCTCCCCACACTTTCTCTTTTTCTTCCCACCCTTCCCACCCTTTTTGTCTCTCCACCCCCCCCCCTTTCGTCTCTCTCTCACAGAGCGCTCTGATTTTTAAGAATGTGAAGCTGTGTGGATTCTGGATAACTCAATGGAAGAGAGAACGAGCCCAGAGTGAGTGTGACACAGACCCACACACACACCTTAGCCTCGCTTCATTTTCTCTCACTTTGTCTTGCTTTTTCCAGCCCTCGCTCACTAATACACCCTCTCTTCCTTTATTTCCCCCATCTCTCTCCCCCCCTTCCATCTCTCTCCCCCCTTCCATCTCTCTCCCCCCCTTCCATCTCTCTCCCCCCCTTCCATCTCTCTCCACCCCTTCCATCTCTCCCCACCCCTTCCATCTCTCTCCCCCCCTTCCATCTCTCTCCCCCCCTTCCATCTCTCTCCACCCCTTACATCTCTCCCCACCCCTTCCATCTCTCCCCACCCCTTCCATCTCTTTCCCCCCCTTCCATCTCTCCTCCCCCTTCCATCTCTCCTCCCCCTTCCATCTCTCCTCCCCCTTCCATCTCTTCCCCCTCTCTCCCTTGCCCACTGACATCTCCTTGTTATCTCCTCCCTCTCCAACTCTTTTCTTCTCTCCCCCTCCCCCCCCCTCAGACCGTGAGGAGATCACCAAGATGATCCGGGATCTGTGTGACATGATTCGCCGGGGGAAGCTGGCCCCGCCCCCTGCACCCAGTGGCCCATAGATCAATTCCCCCGTGCGCTACGTGATGCTCAGACCCCTTTCCTGTCCCGCAAACAGATCCTGACTATGTGAACCTCCCCCCCCCCCCCCCCCACCTCCCTCATTAATTAGCACCAGGTTTAACGCAGCAGCGCTGCTCCTGTGACGATAGCAGCGACGATCCCAACTATGCAGTGATCTGGCAAATTATCTACTCATGAAGGAGATGTATGTATATGAGTAATATATATCCCAGACGGTTTATATATATATATATATATATTGTGTGTTTGTGTATACACATGCAAAGAGATGTATATGTAAGTTTTAAGTCTGTGAATTCTGAACAGTATTATATGTGAAATATATCTTTGTTATGAAATTGTGCTTTTCAAAAACAAATCAGGAATATTAGTATTATATTTAGTAAAATGAGATTATTTGTGGATTTGGGCTGTGTGAGCTACTCCTGTTTAACCGGTTTCTGTCCTCCTGTCGTGTGCTCTGTGCTGTCTAGTCCTACAGTCTGAGGTTGTCACTCCGCTGTCCAGCCCTAGAGATTGCCGAGCTCTGTAACCCTGCGCTGTCCAGCCCTAGAGATTGCCGAGCTCTGTAACCCTGCGCTGTCCAGCCCTAGAGATTGCCGAGCTCTGTAACCCTGCGCTGTCCAGCCCTAGAGATTGCCGAGCTCTGTAACCCTGCGCTGTCCAGCCCTAGAGATTGCCGAGCTCTGTAACCCTGCGCTGTCCAGCCCTAGAGATTGCCGAGCTCTGTAACACTGCGCTGTCCAGCCCTAGAGATTGCCGAGCTCTGTAACCCTGCGCTGTCCAGCCCTAGAGATTGCCGAGCTCTGTAACACTGCGCTGTCCAGCCCTAGAGATTGCCGAGCTCTGTAACCCTGCGCTGTCCAGCCCTAGAGATTGCCAAGCTCTGTAACCCTGCGCTGTCCAGCCCTGGAGATTGCCGAGCTCTGTAACACTGCGCTGTCCAGCCCTAGAGATTGCCGAGCTCTGTAACACTGCGCTGTCCAGCCCTAGAGATTGCCGAGCTCTGTAACACTGCGCTGTCCAGCCCTAGAGATTGCCGAGCTCTGTAACCCTGCGCTGTCCAGCCCTAGAGATTGCCGAGCTCTGTAACCCTGCGCTGTCCAGCCCTAGAGATTGCCGAGCTCTGTAACACTGCGCTGTCCAGCCCTAGAGATTGCCAAGCTCTGTAACCCTGCGCTGTCCAGCCCTAGAGATTGCCGAGCTCTGTAACCCTGCGCTGTCCAGCCCTAGAGATTGCCAAGCTCTGTAACACTGCGCTGTCCAGCCCTAGAGATTGCCAAGCTCTGTAACACTGCGCTGTCCAGCCCTAGAGATTGCCAAACTCTGTAACCCTGCGCTGTCCAGCCCTAGAGATTGCCGAGCTCTGTAACCCTGCGCTGTCCAGCCCTAGAGATTGCCGAGCTCTGTAACCCTGCGCTGTCCAGCCCTAGAGATTGCCGAGCTCTGTAACCCTGCGCTGTCCAGCCCTAGAGATTGCCAAGCTCTGTAACACTGCGCTGTCCAGCCCTAGAGATTGCCGAGCTCTGTAACCCTGCGCTGTCCAGCCCTAGAGATTGCCGAGCTCTGTAACCCTGCGCTGTCCAGCCCTAGAGATTGCCAAGCTCTGTAACCCTGCGCTGTCCAGCCCTAGAGATTGCCAAGCTCTGTAAACCCTGCGCTGTCCAGCCCTAGAGATTGCCGAGCTCTGTAACCCTGCGCTGTCCAGCCCTAGAGATTGCCAAGCTCTGTAACACTGCGCTGTCCAGCCCTAGAGATTGCCAAGCTCTGTAACACTGCGCTGTCCAGCCCTAGAGATTGCCGAGCTCTGTAACCCTGCGCTGTCCAGCCCTAGAGATTGCCGAGCTCTGTAACACTGCGCTGTCCAGCCCTAGAGATTGCCGAGCTCTGTAACACTGCGCTGTCCAGCCCTAGAGATTGCGAGCTCTGTAACCCTGCGCTGTCCAGCCCTAGAGATTGCTGAGCTCTGTAACCCTGCGCTGTCCAGCCCTGGAGATTGCCGAGCTCTGTAACACTGCGCTGTCCAGCCCTAGAGATTGCCAAGCTCTGTAACCCTGCGCTGTCCAGCCCTGGAGATTGCCAAGCTCTGTAACCCTGCGCTGTCCAGCCCTAGAGATTGCCAAGCTCTGTAACCCTGCGCTGTCCAGCCCTAGAGATTGCCAAGCTCTGTAACCCTGCGCTGTCCAGCCCTAGAGATTGCCGAGCTCTGTAACCCTGCGCTGTCCAGCCCTGGAGATTGCCGAGCTCTGTAACACTGCGCTGTCCAGCCCTAGAGATTGCCGAGCTCTGTAACACTGCGCTGTCCAGCCCTAGAGATTGCCGAGCTCTGTAACACTGCGCTGTCCAGCCCTAGAGATTGCCGAGCTCTGTAACACTGCGCTGTCCAGCCCTAGAGATTGCCGAGCTCTGTAACCCTGCGCTGTCCAGCCCTAGAGATTGCCGAGCTCTGTAACCCTGCGCTGTCCAGCCCTAGAGATTGCCGAGCTCTGTAACCCTGCGCTGTCCAGCCCTAGAGATTGCCGAGCTCTGTAACCCTGCGCTGTCCAGCCCTAGAGATTGCCGAGCTCTGTAACCCTGCGTTGTCCAGCCCTGGAGATTGCCGAGCTCTGTAACACTGCGCTGTCCAGCCCTAGAGATTGCCGAGCTCTGTAACCCTGCGCTGTCCAGCCCTAGAGATTGCCGAGCTCTGTAACCCTGCGCTGTCCAGCCCTAGAGATTGCCGAGCTCTGTAACCCTGCGCTGTCCAGCCCTAGAGATTGCCGAGCTCTGTAACCCTGCGCTGTCCAGCCCTGGAGATTGCCAAGCTCTGTAACCCTGCGCTGTCCAGGCCTAGAGATTGCCGAGCTCTGTAACCCTGCGCTGTCCAGGCCTAGAGATTGCCAAGCTCTGTAAACCCTGCGCTGTCCAGCCCTAGAGATTGCCAAGCTCTGTAACCCTGCGCTGTCCAGCCCTAGAGATTGCCAAACTCTCACTGAACTGTCCAGCCTTAGAGGTTACCATGCTCTGTCTCACTGCACTGTCCAGGCCTAAAGGTTGGCAGGCTCGGTGTCACTGCACTGTCCAGGCCTAGAGGTTGTGACAAATCTCTCCTAATAGAGGAGAAAAGAGCCGTATTCCTGAGGTGTGCGTCAAAAATAGAAAAGTGTTTATGCGGACACAATCGACGTTTCGATCCATAACTTGGATCTTCAAAAAGATAATAATGTGGTGTGCAACCTATTGCATTAAATACCCGATCAGCGACTACACCCCTGTGTATGTGCACATCTGTACGTAGTCCCCAAATCAAGCGTCATCGCGTCTTTAATCCGCCATTACTGCGCCAGTATGTGAATTTAACTACTTAGACGCTGTGCAAGAAAACAAAAACAACAAAGGAGGGGAAAAACGATGGAAAGTTCATTGCGAATGCCCTATATATGTCCTATATATGTGCATATTAAAGGTGAAATCATGACCCTAAATAAAATATCTAAAACACAAAGAAGAACTTAAGACTACAAAAATAAATAGCTACTTATTTTAAATTGAAATTGGTGAAAAACTCTTATAGCGTTTATATGAATGTAACAACAAGAAACTTACAATCACTTACAAACACTGAGACAGTTGCGTTTAAAACATCACTTCATGTTATGGCAGCAATGTGAATTCAAGCCACAACCTGACAACGTTGTAGCCACAAACCTTGTCAGCGTTGTCCCTGGGTATCCCTGGATATATTATCTTGCTAAACCGGATTCATGGCAAGAAATCTCACTGCTCTCCTCACACAATCCATCATCTCGAGGTTTGTGGAGCAGTTCATTCTTCATATCCATATATCGTAGCCATACCAAGGTCAGAAGTATGTCTGTGTCACGAGTCATGTGAGTAAACCAATGACATAAACTTTAATGTAGTATACACCGGTAGTATATAGTAGTATGTCCCCTGAATCCTATTGTTTTATGAGTATTGATTAGTAATGAAACCAAACAACTCGTCAAGCTTTATTTATGTCTTTAAGAAGCTCCGCTTTCATATGGTAGGTGCCACATACTGTAGTTTAGTTTGTGGCTTAACACGTGGCTACAGGGGAACACCTCGAAGCGTATTGCTGTTGTTTGTTTGTGCTCCATTTGGTAGAAAAACTTTTTGCTATAAGAGGCCGATACCTTAAGTCATGTCACTGGGTTACAGATAACTTCCACAGACAATATCATACAACATGGACAATATAATGAAGGACGGGGTAGTTGGTCATATCTTCTGATACCTTAAGTCACGTGGTATGGACAGTAGACGGGCAGGTAATGGCGGTGCACAGCCGGTTGAAACAGATCTGGACTGCCGGTTGCACAAAAAAAGTTTATTTGCACATACACGCAGCGGAGAGCCACTAACGCATTTCACACAGACGCTGGCGCATTGTCGGCGCGAAGCGCGTTGGAGTGACTCCGCAGCGTGTGTGTGCCAATACAGTTTTTTGTGCAACCGGTATCGGCAGTCCAGATTTGTTTCAATCGGCTGTGCGCCGCCATTACCTGCCTGTCTCCTGTGATCTACTTTGGTAGGAGCACGCCAACAACTGCATGTGTACCGGGATCGGAGCGGGTAACCTTTATTCCTATCACTATTATATGACTGTTTCCAATTGGAAGATATCTATGGAGAGATGAGCCGCGGGTCTCGTTTTCATGGTGACTCAACCAGAAGGGTTTACCTAGGCATGGGATAGGAGGGTATTATTCCTCCCACCTTCCAGCACATCGTTGGTGCCCTCACAGACTACCTGCACATCACCACCGCGGTCTCAACCCCAGCTCCCCGTCACAGGTACTCACTCCGCTGGAAAAAGTTCCTTTTGCAAAGGGACACTGACGGGTCTATCAGTTTGTTTTTGACATTTCAATATAGTCGCCATAAATGATCAATAATACTTAATGTTACATGCAGACCATATATCTAGATTCACTGCTGTGGAGGTTGCTCCAACCTTTCTATACCTGGTATGGACAGTAGCTATAGGACCATTAACCACGCATCACAGATTAAACAGGACTTGCAAATTACAATATATTATGGTTATTTGCAGTACATTTAGTCACTGGTAAATTAAAAAAAAAATCGCCTGAACTGTACTACAAAAATGAATGAAAAGCATCCAGAGAAGGAGAAACGTAGGACACATCATTTCTCGTGAACAATACTTCCAACCTGGAAATAATCTGTTGGTATTGATTCTACTATGGTTTTGTATTGTGATTATAACCAACAAGAACACTTCAAGACAACATCTTATCCCCGTTGGACATCAAAAAACTTTCAAAACATCTGGTAATGAAATAATTTTATTACATTTATATAACAAAATGAAGAAAGTAGCCAAAGATTTATATCCATATGAAGGCACAAAGATCTACCACATTATGAAGAAGGTGAGTTCAAGACAGCGACAGAGATCTAGGAAGTGCCCATTTATCACAGAAAGCAGGATAATGGAAGATCCTCATTGAATCCACGCGGTTGGACCGTATCCGAGTTAAAAATCCATTTGGCGTCTCGCCGAAGCAATAATCGCTTGATATCCTCACCTCTTAGCGCCACCTCTGTGTGATCAATGACCATATTCTGGAGTGTGGCTAGTTGGTGACCCTGGTTGAGTAACTGCTTTGCCATTGGTTTATTGGACTCCCCGCTTGAAAACGCCAAACTAATATTTGAATGATGCTCATTCGTCCTTTCCCCCAATGTCCTGTTTGTTTTCCCGACTTAAAGCAGACCACATTGACAAAAGATGAGATAGATAACTGAGGTTGTCAGACAAGATCCATGGTGATTAATGGGGATTGATTTCCCCTGAATGTGGGTGCTTACATTGAGTGCCCTCTATAAATCCATCTGTACACGGTGTGCTTCCCGTACATCTGTAGCAACCATTTTTGAGTGAGCTACGGCGACGCTGCGGGAAGAGATGGGAATATTTATCCACCGGGTCCCCTTCAGGTTTTTATTTTGTCTGTATCTAAAGTGGGCTTCTGCTGTGAGAAGGGACGCAACCTCTCGTCAGTATCGAAAATTGTCCAATGTTGGGATACAGCTTTCCGGATTTTGCAGTCTTCCTTAGACATCAATGTAGAAGTCACGGAATTTGCTTTTAGCAGCAAAGTGAGCGAGTGTCTGTCCAAACGTAACCATGAGAAGGTAGCCTGCGACTGCAACGTGGAAGAGAGAGGGTAACACCATCAGAAACACTGACCAGAGGGGAGTTATGGGTCAAGGAGTCTGTCCCCTCCAAATGCAGAGTGACAGAAAAGGGAGGTATGAGGCCTGGAGTCTGTTAGAACAGGGTGATACCAGTGACAGACTAAAGGGACATTACCTATTTCCACCCACCACTGCCACCTGTTCACTGCAGGGAGAAAGAGAGCGGCATTGATCGGCAGTTTGGTGGTATATACAAGCAGTACTTAGCTATATGATAGCATGCACTGTGATAACAACAGGGGGAGCAATATGTTCACACAAAGAGCGGAGTTCTCATGCAGCAACTGCTGCTGTTTAACCACTGCACACATTCACTAACTAAGGCCGCGCTTATAGTGCTGGCGACGCGACCGATGACGTCACCCGTCGTAATTTGATTTTTAGCGACGTCGCTGGCGACAGGGCCAGTGACATCACTAAGGCGGGCAGCGCAATCTGATTGGTTTAGAGACAGTAGAAATGAAAAATCTCTCAGAGAGCACAGGCCATCAGTCGGTACATGTAAAAGAAAACACAGAGAAATAGTGCAATCCTGCTAGGATACAGGGATGGGGGAAAGTAGAGTGTGCACTCTCTAGGAAACCCACTCAGTGTGGCTCTAATATAGAGGCCTTGAACCCCAAACTGGAGATGATGATAGTGATATAGTGGACTTCGTCTGGTGGCTTGCTTGTGGAGCTTCCACAGTTTCCACCAATCGTACAAGCAAAGAATAAGATAGTGTAGGGAGTACAACCATATATTGTGCACATAAATATAAGCTTATTCCTATACACTCGCATGCAAGCCTCACCACCAAGGCAGTGTCGAAAAAAAGAGAACTGGGTCTCAGATGGTAGTAAAGTCTTGAACAAACTGCGTCTATGGTCGCCTTCACCGCGGGGGGCTGTTGTGCACACAGACCCCCATCTACATGGCGTGCTTGTGCGTTCCAGCCGGCGTCTCAGCGTGATGACGTCACACCTACGAGTCGCAGTCCGTCGAGCTCCCACTCTACGCGTTTCGCAAATTGCTTCCTCCTATCTCTCAGTATAACCGCTCTCTATAACTTCCACTATCTTACCATGCCGCTTTTCTTCTCGGTTATAAAACAGTCCAATCCAACATAGCGTGACCCAGGAGGATTATGGGATCTTAGAAAAATCTTTCTGTGTTATTAGCTAACAAGATGTGACAGAGCTACAGAAACACCAACTGTCACCGGCAAGGCACAAGTGTTATTGGCACCGGCAGGAACCAGAACATTAACATTGTGACATCAGTCCTGTTACCGTGATGCAACAGAATCCTATAAGGGATACAGCAATAGGAGGAGGTATAGGGAGCAGTTATATGGAGAGATAGGAGGAGTTATAGGGAGAGGTTATATGGAGTTATAGGGAGAGGTTATATGGAGAGATAGGAGTTATAGGGAGAGGTTATATGGAGAGATAGGAGGAGTTATAGGGAGAGGTTATATGGAGAGATAGGAGGAGTTATAGGGAGAGGTTATATGGAGAGATAGGAGGAGTTATAGGGAGCGGTTATATGGAGAGATAGGAGGAGTTATAGGGAGCCATTATATGGAGAGATAGGAGGAGTTATAGGGAGCCATTATATGGAGAGATAGGAGGAGTTATAGGGAGCGGTTATATGGAGAGATAGGAGGAGTTATAGGGAGCCGTTATATGGAGAGATAGGAGTTATAGGGAGCGGTTATATGAAGAGATAGGAGTTATAGGGAGCGGTTATATGGAGAGATAGGGGGAGTTATAGGGAGTGGTTATATGGAGAGATAGAAGGAGTTATAGGGAGAGATAGGAGGAGTTATAGGGAGTGGTTATTTGGAGAGATAGGAGGAGTTATAGGGAGCAGTTATAGGGAGAGGTAGGAGTTATATGGAGAGGTAGGAGGAGTTATAGGGAGCGGTTATATGGAGAGATAGGACGAGTTATAAGGATCAGTTATATGGAGAGATAGGAGGAGTTATAGGGAGAAATAGGAGGAGTTATAGGGAGAGATAGGAGTGGTTATATGGAGAGATAGGAGGAGTTTTAGGGAGCAGTTATATGGATAGGAGGAATTATAGGGAGTGGTTATAAGGAGAAATAGGAGGAGTTATAGGTAGGGTCACCAGATTTCCAAAAGTAAAAACCGGGACACAATAAAAATGTATTTCCAAAACAAATTACATCACTTAAAAATAAATATTATAATGGTATTTGTCCAATAGCGTCGCCATTTATACTGTTTTTTTTATTTCTCTCTCCACATCTTTTCCCTCTCACCTCACCTCCTCCACTATCTCTCACACAGAAACACAGACTCTCCCTCCCTCTCCCCAGTCTGTGTGTCTCTCCCACACAGGTAGCTTTTGTCTCAGGAAGGGGCCGTGCCCCCAAAACATTTCTGTAGCTCTTCCTATTACTATGCAGTAACACCTAGAAAATGTTTGCAGTACAGTACCAATATATCTCTTCCCCCAGCTGTGTGTCTCTCTCTCTCCCCAGTCAGTGTGTGTCTCTCTCTCTCTCCCCAGTCAGTGTGTCTCTCTCCCCAGTCAGTGTGTGTCTCTCTCCCCAGTCAGTGTGTGTCTCTCTCTCTCCCCAGTCAGTGTGTCTCTCTCTCCCCAGTCAGTGTGTCTCTCTCCCCAGTCAGTGTGTGTCTCTCTCCCCAGTCAGTGTTTCTCTCTCTCCCCAGTCAGTGTGTCTCTCTCTCCCCAGTCAGTATGTCTCTCTCTCCCCAGTCAGTGTGTCTCTCTCTCCCCAGTCAGTGTGTGTCTCTCTCTCTCCCGTCAGTGTGTGTCTCTCTCTCCCCAGTCAGTGTGTGTCTCTCTCTCTCCCCAGTCAGTGTGTCTCTCTCTTCCCAGTCAGTGTGTTTCTCTCTCTCCCCAGTCAGTGTCTCTCTCTCTCCCCAGTCAGTGTGTGTCTCCCCAGTCAGTGTGTCTCTCTCTCCCCAGTCAGTGTGTTTCTCTCTCTCCCGTCAGTGTTTCTCTCTCCCCAGTCAGTGTTTCTCTCTCTCCCCGTCAGTGTGTCTCTCTCTCCCCAGTCAGTGTGTCTCTCTCTCTCCCCAGTCAGTGTGTGTGTTTCTCTCCCCAGTCAGTGTGTGTCTCTCCCCAGTCAGTGTTTCTCTCTCCCCAGTCAGTGTGTGTCTCTCTCCCCAGTCAGTGTGTGTCTCTCTCCCCAGTCAGTGTGTGTCTCTCTCCCCAGTCAGTGTGTGTCTCTCTCCCCAGTCAGTGTGTTTCTCCCCAGTCAGTGTGTTTCTCTCTCCCCAGTCAGTGTGTTTCTCTCTCCCCAGTCAGTGTTTCTCTCTCTCCCCAGTCAGTGTCTCTCTCCCCAATCAGTGTCTCTCTCTCTCCCCAGTCAGTGTGTGTCTCTCTCTCCCCAGTCAGTGTGTTTCTCTCTCTCCCCAGTCAGTGTGTCTCTCTCTCCCCAGTCAGTGTGTTTCTCTCTCCCCAGTCAGTGTGTCTCTCTCTCCCCAGTCAGTATGTCTCTCTCTCCCCAGTCAGTGTGTGTCTCTCCCCAGTCAGTGTGTGTCTCTCTCCCAAGTCAGTGCGTGTCTCTCTCTCCCCAGTCAGTGCGTTTCTCTCTCTCTCCCCAGTCAGTGCGTCTCTCTCTCTCTCCCCAGTCAGTGTGTGTCTCTCTCCCCAGTCAGTGTGTGTCTCTCTCCCCAGTCAGTGTGTCTCTCTCACCCCAGTCAGTGGGTCTCTCTCTTTCCCCCCCAGGTCTGCTTGTGTGTGTATGTGTATATCTCTCTCTCCCCAGGTGTGTGTGTGTGTTTGTGTATCTCTCTCCCCAGGTCTGTGTGTGTCTCTCTCCGTGTGTGTGTGTGTCTCTCTCTCCCTAGGTTTGTGTATCTTTCTCTCCCCAGGTCTGTGTGTCTGTCTCTCTCCCTGTGTGTGTGTCTCTCTCTCTCTCCCCAGGTTTGTGTATCTTTCTCTCCCCAGGTCTGTGTGTGTCTCTCTCTTCCTGTGTGTGTGTGTGTCTCTCTCTCTTCCCAGGTTTGTGTATCTTTCTCTGCCCAGGTCTGGGTGTGTGTGTCTCTCTCCCTGTGTGTGTGTGTCTCTCTCTCTCTTCCCAGGTTTTTGTATCTTTCTCTCCCCAGGTCTGTGTGTGTGTCTCCCTCTCTTCCCAGGTTTGTGTATCTTTCTCTCCCCAGGTCTGTGTGTGTGTGTTTGTGTATCTCTACCCCCCAGGTCTGTGTGTGTTTGTGTCCCTCTCCATTCTGTCTCTCCAGACCCTGTCACAGGAGCAGGGGGAGTCCATCTTCGGCCCTGGTAGCAGACAGCAGAAATACTCACTGCTTCTGGGTCTTACTGACAGGCTCCTCTGCTGCTAACCCCGCCCTCCTCTACCAGGCCAATCATCTGCTCTGCTGCTAACCCCGTCCCCGCACTCCTCTACCAGGCCAATCATCTGCTCTGCTGCTAACCCCGCCCCCACCCTCCTCTACCAGGTCAATCATCTGCTCCCCTCCCCACCCCCACTCTCCTCTAGCAGGCCAATCATCTGCTCTGCTCTCCTCCCCACCCCACCCTCCTCTACAAGGCCAATCATCAGCTCTTCTCCCCACAGACATCCCCTGATCTGTGACAACCGGGACACTCTGCAAAAAACGGGACATTTTCGGGGTATGTCGGCCCACCGGCGAGCGGTTATATGGAGAGATAGGAGGAGTTATAGGGAGAGGTTATATGGAGAGATAGGAGGAGTTATAGGGAGCGGTTATTGTAGAGGGAGAAAGGGGGTGGCCCGGTATTAAAGGGGTTGCACCCCATTTGGCCATCCCCTGACCTCAACAGGGAGACAAGGGGTTAACTGGGTTGCGGTCCAGCAATGTGATTTAACCCTTGTTATGACATGAAAATGTATATTCCCCTGTTCCCATGTTTTATTGTAATATCTTGTTTTATCAGTGTCTGCATCACACATACACTGGAATCCATCCGGGAGTGCAAGGGTTAATAGTTCTTTAATGATTATAGCCCTTTGTGTAATTTTCCCGCCTTTTCAGGCACCATTTTGCAGGGTCCCATAGGCCGCCATTGGAGCTCCATGCATTTCAATGGCGGATCTTGCTGTTTTGGACCTGTTTCCCGTGAAGACCAGCAGATGGCGTCCAAGAGGAGAAGTGGCGGTTTCCCATTGTATGTCAATGGGCTCATTGACTTCAATGGAGATTCCTCGACGGCGCTTTCCAGGAACGAGTTTGCTGCCGTCCAAACCGCAAAACCGCAAAGCGGATACTTTTTCTGAAAGAGAGCTTTGATCACTTATTAGTCAAGTTCAACGTTAAGTGGCGTGGGAATCTACAGTTCTAGGGCACCCAGGAATAAAATTATTTTTGCCCCTAGTTCCTAGACCTCCCCCCACTCGACCACCACCGGGTCCCCGAATCCTGGACCCCCGAGAAGGGTCGTGCCAAGAGAGCGGGTCGCGCCATAGGTTCCAATGGCGGCGGCAGAAACCGCTCAGGAAAATGACTAAGTGTGAAAAGCTGAAAACCATGAATCCATATCTCCGGTTCCGGAGGGTCCAGAGGGCCAGGGTTTGGGGTACCTGTAGTCACTGCTCCGGCATGACTGCAGAACCATCCTTGACCCTCTCGGACCAACCCGATGGAGTATGGACCCCCTTGAAGGTTCGGGACTTTTCCCATAGACTCCGATGGCGGCCAATTTCCATTGACCGGCTATGGCGGAGAAACCCCATTGACTTCAACGGCGGTGATGCCCCGTTGAAAGTCTATGGCGGCGGATTCCCATAGCCGCCAACGGCGGCGGTATGCCATTGAAAGCCTATGGCGGCGGAGTCCGTTGTTTTCAATGGGGATTGAGTGAAAAAACGTGATTTAATTTAAAGCGGAGTTTATTGTATTAAAATAGGAAACGGTTTAAGGTGTATTTGTGTAACTCCGGTTCCGAAGGTCCCAGCGGGCTGAAACTCGGACCATATGGTGTCCCAGTTCCAGCATTGAGATCTGGGTTGTTTGGACTAGCTGGACCCAACGGAACCGGATATTTTAATATGTTTGTGTTGTACTTATCACACTGTATCCCAAGGCAGGGATAAAACCCAGAGGAAATTCCTTTGCTTACAAGGAAGCATATGGTCAGGGAGGCGACCCAATGTCTAGGACTTAAGTGTGGTTCAAAGGATTTTGTCACCCTCACTGTTTACCTGAGGGCGGAGACGACTCAAACTAGAGCAGTCTGTAAGTGTCACATTTAACACCTTACAACAAAGAGTATCCTGCCAGAAATCCAATTTGGTAGACTGGCTGGCATTCCTAATGTAAATGTGGGGCTACAGAAATGAGACCCCAGGGTCCTAGTGCGCATGTCCTAACTAGCAGGGTGCATGGATTAAAATGTATTCCCACGTTAAAGATTGGCTACAGGTAATTGTGGCCCAAACACCTGTACTTAATGTTAAGGATAGGGGCACAAAAGAGATATAAACTGTGGTCAATCCTATATCCTTTGTCTTCAATATACCATCTTGATTGTACCTGATTGCTGGAGAATTGCTATTTGATACTTCTCATTCCCCAACCCCAAAGTAAGTGTACTTCTTGCCTGTTACTGTACTATATTGTGTATTCACCCATTTAAGGAATAAATATACTTTATTATATCTAAGCCTCGTTCAGTTCGACCCAGTATTTTGTGTATTATTAATAGCCTGTCACAAAGCTCCTGTCACAGTTATATGGAGAGATAGGAGGAGTTATAGGGAGAGATAGGAGGAGTTATAGGGAGAGATAGGAGGAGTTATAGGGAGCGGTTATATGGAGAGATAGAAGGAGTTATAGGGAGAGGTTATATGGAGAGATAGGAGGAGTTATAGGGAGAGATAGGAGGAGTTATAGGGAGCGGTTATATGGAGAGATAGGAGGAGTTATAGGGAGAGGTTATATGGAGAGATAGGAGGAGTTATAGGGAGCGGTTATATGGAGAGATAGGAGGAGTTATAGGGAGAGATAGGAGGAGTTATAGGAAGAGGTTATATGGAGAGATAGGAGGAGTTATAGGGAGCGGTTATATGGAGAGATAGGAGGAGTTATATGGAGAGGTTATATGGAGAGATAGGAGAAGTTATAGGGAGAGGTTATATGGAGAGATAGGAGGAGTTATAAGGAGCGATTATATGGAGTGATAGGAGGAGTTATAGGGAGGTCATATGGAGAGATAGGAGGAGTTATAGGGAGAGGTTATATGGAGAGATAGGAGGAGTTATAGAGAGAGGTTATATGGAGAGATAGGAGGAGTTATAAGGAGCGATTATATGGAGTGATAGGAGGAGTTATAGGGAGAGGTCATATGGAGAGATAGGAGGAGTTATAGGGAGAGGTTATATGGAGAGATAGGAGGAGTTATAGAGAGAGGTTATATGGAGAGATAGGAGGAATTATAGGGAGAGGTTATATGGAGAGATAGGAGGAGTTATAGGGAGAGGTTATATGAAGAGATAGGAGGAGTTATAGGGAGAGGTTATATGGAGAGATAGGAGGACTTATAGGGAGAGGTTATATGGAGAGATAGGAGGAGTTATAGGGAGCCGTTATATGGAGAGATAGGAGGAGTTATATGGAGAGATAGGAGGAGTTATAGGGAGCGGTTATATGGAGAGATAGGAGGAGTTATAGGGAGAGGTTATATGGAGAGATAGGAAGAGTTATATGGAGAGGTTATATGGAGAGATAGGAGGAGTTATAGGGAGAGGTTATATGGAGAGATAGGAGGGGTTATATGGAGAGATAAGAGGAGTTATAGGGAGAGGTTATATGGAGAGATAGGAGTTATAGGAAGAGGTTATAGGGAGAGATAGGAGGAGTTATAGGGAGGGGTTATATGGAGAGATAGGAGGAGTTATATTCATGCCAATTAAAGATGGGCTATTTTAAAGATGGGCTATTTTGAAGATTGGATGCTGCAGTCCCTGCTGATAAGAATTCCTGTGTTATTGGTATAACACCCCTCAGATAAATTCAGATTTTTGTACTCAAAATCATTGTTTTTATGCCCAAAACGTTTGCTTCTGTGACAAGGACAAGCCAACCTATAGCGGGTGTCTTATCTCCCCCCTCATCAAATCGTTTGTGACATTTATACTGGGAGAGAATGATTTTAAACCCCAAATGAATCTGAAAATAGATAATACTCCATAACTCTCTCCCTATAACCCCTAAAATATTACTACCCCCATCATTGCATTTGTATGATTTTGACGTAGGCGCAGATATCTTTTTTTGCTACCGCTACTTTTTGCGTTTTTAAGGAGGAAACAAATATCATAGATTTGCCACCCAAGCACCCTTTCATTTTTACTGTCAGTACATTTCTGCATTTCGGCTCGTCATAGATCTACATCTTTTACCCCGGAGAATTGCACCAGATTTGAATTAGTAGAAAAAGTGAGACCAACAGTCTTACACTAGTGCTACACAACCTATTGTAACAAATACATGGAGACAATCCAAATCCATATAGCAGCAATGAAATGTAAACAGGAGCTGAATCGTAATGGACTAAGGCCTGGGACATAGAGGGTTCAGCCGCGCTGAGACGCGCTGAGCAGATACACTAACCCCCTGCATCTGTCATCAGCGCAGCTATAGTTTCCCCCTCCGCATGCGTGCTGATGCGTGCGGAGGATCAGAAACTTTGCCGAGACAGACAAGTTTCAAATTTGCCGCTCGGGGAAGTGATGTGAGCGGTCACATGACCGCTCACATCCAATGGGAGCGAGGGACTAGCCCCGCCTCCCACTCCGCCTCTGCTCCGCCCGACCCCAGAGCGCGCTCACTGCCTCGCCTGCAAGGACAGGAAAAAGCTCAATTTTGAGCAGGCGAGGCAGAGCAGGAGCGTGGCTCAGCGCGGCTGAACCCTCTATGTCCCAGGCCTAACAGTGCTTTGGTGAGTGTCGTAGATAAAGACATAATATAATATGCAGTACCTCTATAATAGAAATGTCCATCCACATCGATCTGTTTATAGTCCACATCAAAGTTGTAAGTCAACGTTGCACAGTTTGTGGGAGAGTAACAGAGTGGCAGGTGAATCTCCTGGATCGTGATTACATATGGGCCCTCCCCGCTTCACTCACTCCTAGTGCTACACATAAACACAGCCCCTTCTGTGTATAGTTGATAGAGCACGGTAACTGCATACGGAAAGTAATTACTCACAGCACTCGAAACCGATCCAGACCCAGGGAAGTGCGTGCACCTCCAGTGAGGTATATGAAGCAAGTATGGAATCTCGAGCAGCCCGGCAGCCAGGGAAAGGAAAGCAGAGCGGAACGAAAACGGGAACCAGCTATTGTATGCCGATAGAAAAGGTAGGATGTATTCTTAACAGGAGCACATCAGTAGCACGGGCATTGAACAGGGATGACCCTCTTACGCGTCTCGTGCTTTTCGCTTTGATAAAGCGCTTGGTTTATCGGAGTTTATTTATCAGAGTTCCAAAAACGATCAGGGTTTAACATAAATAATGACAAATCCGAAGCCCTAAATATAAACCTCCCACAGGAACAAATAAAGCTTATCAAAATAAACTTTGACTTCAAATGGAAGACACAGGCCATAAAGTACTTGGGAATCTGGTTGACCAACACACAGGACACTATATATGAGACAAACTACCCAGCATTGATAACAACACTGAAAAAATGTTAGAGGCATGGTCCAGATACCATATATCTTGGATAGGCAGAGTAAACGCTATTAAAATGAACATACTACCAAGAATCTTGTACTTATTCCACACACTTCCAGTGCAGGTCAGGGCTAGGGATATACACGATCTACAGACAAAAATCACAACATTTATATAGAACAACAAAAAAGCGAGAATAAAGTTGCCCACACTATAGATCCAAGGCATCGGGAGGATTAGCTGTACCACATTTATGGCAGTATTATCAAGCGGCTCATTTAAGCCAACTTGTCCACTGGCATGCCCACAAACAGAGGAAAAAGTGGGTGGCAATTGAGTCTGATACGCTCACAAAGTCAACTATAGATATGATATTATGGTTAACAAAGAAAGAAAGACCTGAGCTGACCGTACCTCTGGAATCTATCACACATTCACTAAAAATGTGGGACTCCTTGACATTTAAACATGGGCTGACCAACCTAAAATCTCAGATGACACCATTATTTGAGAATCCTAGCTTTACCCCGGGCATGGAACCAACAGCGTTTAAAGAATGGAGCAAGGCAGGAATCACAAGGGTAAAAGATCTATGCGCAAATAAAGGACTTAAAGGGTTTGAGACCGTAATGAGAGAAATTGGGCTATATAAATCGGCCTTCTTTAGGTATCTTCAACTGAGGGACCATATAGGAAGCAAAGGTCCATATAGTGACTATACAGTATTTGAGGATATGTGCCTCTCGGGGGAGGACAAGAAAGGCCTGCTCTCAAAAGTATACAACATATTAGCTGTTGTTAAAACAGAAACTGAGATAAAACCCAAATTTATGATAAAGTGGGAAGAGGCGTTGGGAGAACAATTAGATCAAGAGGAGTGGGATAATATATTTGAAGGGATTGCAAGGAGTTCTATTCTGGAGGCCAGGGTCATATGTAAGATGATTTAGCCCAGATAGCTTCAACTCGGCCCTCTTTTCAAAGCACAACAAGTTCTGTTTCTTTTCTTTACTTTATTTGGGGAAAGTAGCATAAAAGACAGGCACTTGTGAGGAGATGTTGGTGTTTAAGTAGTGTCTCTCTGTGGGTGCCTTGTAGTAAAGGGCAGGTGAAAAGGGTAATCCTACCACTACAGCAGTTACAGCAGGGTACTCTCTCATCCAGAGGTGATGGTGGAAAAGGAAGTGAGGGGCAAGGGTCACACTAAAAGTGAAGTGAGACTGCACTAACTGTCAGCAAGGACAGGGGAGAAAATGGGAAAGCCCATTAACTGGAGGACTGGAGATGTTGTCAGAGCAACCAGGGGTGTGACAGACTGGAAGGAAAAAGGGCTACATAATGTATCCATTCCATCTGCACTGGGAGTAAAACTGTAAGGAAAGTAACCTCCAAATACAGCTAACAGGCAGAACTGCCAAGGGAAGGGGGGCTGAAACAGAGAAGGCAGACATGGGTATTTCTGTTCCATGACACTCCCCGTCTGGTATCTGGAGATACCACTATATAACTGGAATATGTGGAACATATGTGCAATGCATAACAAAGATAACATCACATTCTCTAACAATGCAAGAGTCCATGTCCACATAGCGATGTGACACCGGCCGGTGTCACTGGTATCAAGGTCCCTTGGCCAAGGTTCTTTGGCAAAGGATGCAGGGTGGATGCACAGCTCCAGGTTAGCTGGTTGCACCACAATGTCTTTGTGCAAAAGTCTCTGGCACTGTTTTCTTTTAGCCTTGTGAGAGAACAGTCTTTTTGTCTCTGTAGTTTTACCTGGAGAGTGCATCCCCTTGTAGGTATACCAGTCGTGGTAGCCTGTCACTCTATCACCTGGCGTTTGGCAGAAGGAGGTGGCTTTTGGCTCCTTGCGGAAGCGGAACAACACTCCTGGAAGACTGGTTGTCGAGTCTAGTCCAGTAAAGAGGGCGTCGTTCGGGGAGACTCCCTGGAGCTGAGCGCTGGGGCTGAACACTTCCCGGATTTGATCGGGTTCCTGAAGGTGGTAGGCCTCAGATGATTGGAGGTACCAGCATTCTTCACCTTCCTTCATTAGAGGTGCTAGCTTTGCGTGGCCGGTAAGGAGTCTCTTCTGGATGAAGGCCACAAAGTTGCTTTTGGTCTCCGGCTCCCTTTGTAGGTCGCAGCGGTGCGACGTGAACCTAGATATGGCATGTTCTCCATTGTTGGGGAGGCGTCCTTTTGGTGAATGGAATGGTAGTGGAGTCACCCAACTGCCTGGTCCGTCTTTGGAGAGCTCCTTGACTGTTAACCTCGGGAATTCTCTATCTTCCCTCGATGGTGTTTGTTTTGTTGTCGTCCCTTGTTGTCTGGAACGCTGTGCACCGTAGGTCATCGGTGCATTCCTCTTGCACGAGAACATCTCCACGTAGTTTGGTGAAACGCTTTTGTGTCTCTTTGTTAACTGCCATCAGGAGGTTACTTTCTCCCTGGACGTGACAAAGAACAGTCTCTTTTGCCCTAGTAAATCCCTTTATGAGATGTCTCTGTGATTGTCTTTTTTTAGACGTGTGAGAGGACAGTCTTTTTGACACTGTGGCTTCCCCTGTAGGGCGCAATCTTTTGCGGTTATGCCAGCCGTGACAGCTGGCTGCTTTATCGCTGGATACTCTGTGGAGAGGAACGACTGTACGTCCTAGCCGTGCCATTGCTCGCGAGAGGATTGTCCGCTTGTTTGTCTTTTGGACGATCCCTTTGTCGGTCACCTTTGGGAGGTTACTTTCTTCCTTCAGTGGAGTCGACTCGTCATCCTTGGTTATCTGAACCGCTAAGCATCCTAGGCCATTGTCACATCCCCCCGATGTGAGGATGTTTTTGTTGACCTCAGGAGTATGACCTTGTCTTTTCTCTTCACTTGGCCCTTCTGTCACTTGGAGATGGCCAAGACATGGTTCAGAGAGATATGTGTGCCCACATTCTGTTACCACCGTTCTGCGGGCGTCAACATAGTCTTGTCTGTGCTCTTTGTCAGTGCACGCGTTGCCCACTATCACCCATCCTAGGTCAAGTCTTTGGGCGTATGGCGCGTTGTGGGGTCCGTTATGCTGTTTACGGACTTTATGCACCCTCATGATGTCCCTACCGAGCAGCAGTAAGATCTTGGCGCCTTGTTCTACCGGCAGGATGTAGTTGGCTATTCCTCTGAGGTGGAGGAATAGCTTTACATTCTTTACATTTAAAGCTTTACATTCTTCTGCCCCTCATTACATCTCAGCCCTAATTTCTCGCTATGCACCATCACGACTCTTGCGTTCTTCTCAAGGAAGTCTTCTTACTACCCCCTTTGTATCTAAAGCTCTCTCCCGCCTTAAACCTTTCTCACTTTCTGCCCCACACCTCTGGAATGCCCTTCCCCTCAATACCCGACTAGCCCCCTCGCTATCCACCTTTAAGACCCACCTTAAGACACATCTGCTTAAAGAAGCATATGAGTAGCACTGGATAATCATGGACACATGACACAAAGCTTGGCCCCCTGCAGACGCACTTACTAGTATTCCCTCCTACTGTCTCTGTACGTTCTCCCTACCTACCAATTAGATTGTAAGCTCCTCGGAGCAGGGACTCCTTCCTTAATGTTACTTTTACAGTATGTCTGAAGCACTTATTCCCATGATCTGTTATTTATATTTGTTATTTATATGACATGTATTACTACTGTGAAGCGCTATGTACATTTTATGGCGCTATACAAATAAAGACATACATACATACATACATACAGGTGCGGGTAATGACGTGCCACGTCTGGTGTGGGAATCTCGTCCCTGTTTGTAGCCATGTGGTTGCACTCGATGAGTGTGGGAAGGGGCATGTTCACTTTGCCGTCTATTGAGCATATGGTGTAGCCATTCACTCTTCTCCCTGTAGTCTCCATTCGCCCTGCGCACGTTCTGAGAGTGTAAGGAGAAGCGCTGTCTTGTATGTTAAACATGTCGAAGAATTCTGACCTGACCAGTAATCGGTTGCTCTGGTCGTCGATGATTGCATACATCCTTTTAGCTCTTTGGGGTTGTCCCTCTGGGTGCACTGCTACCAGACATATCTTAGAAAATCAGGGAGTGGGAAAGAGGGGGAGGGGGAAAGGGAAGGGTGGCTCCCGCATCAGCACAATCATGCATAAAGTAATGTTGAGTAAAGTACAACCAAAATCAGGTGCAAAAGAGGATAGAGACTGTAGTAACAACAAAAACACATAGAAGTTCCTCCTTGAATGCACTCAGAAAGGTAAATAAAGATGATATGGTAAATATAGTTAAAAACCTTTTAATCACATAAGTAGTAAAACATGTTTGTATAGAGGGGGATGGTAAAAATTCCAAGGCCAATCCCTACTAACAGACCAAGAGAATCTTCCAAAATATACACACGGAAGATAGTGTAAATGACAGTACATCACCTAGATGTGGATACGTAGACTGCAGGAGTCACCATGTACATCCTCAGACTTGGAAACCTGTCTTGTCCACAGTGTTCCTATTTACAAAAAACCGTCAACCTCAAGAATTGAGGTACAGAATCTGAGGGGGTGATAAAGGAGCAGTCGATACGGTAATGAAGTATACCTACAGAATGTCAGTGAACCACATGAAGGTATAATGTATATCAACTCGCGCGTGCGTCAGGTGACTGGAACATCATGACGTCATCATACTGAGTGGATGCCTTCCACAAGCGCTATGGGATCTCCGAATAGCTGCATATACAGCCGCTGACTCTTAACTCCGGTATCCTCCATGCAGGCACCCTGCCCCTGCACTCTCCCTTACTACGGGATTGAGTTAAGCAGCACCGGACCTACACAGCATGTGCCGAGCTAAGTATACAATTTCCCAATTAGACGCAACAGTTAAAGTTGACTGTACCTTGTTGCTGTATACTACTGCTGTATACTACTCAGCTGTGCGTCCAGACGGGCTTGTATGACAACAGTGTCCTGTCAATTTGGGATAAGATATCACCCATATAGCCATTACCTTATTAAGGGCCCCCGCTGTATACCTGACTTGGGGGTTTATATACATGGCGACATTACAACTGTGTTTCATAAAGTACAGATTACACTTCTTGCACTGCATGCTTTATTGTGACCTAAGGGGGATTTTTTGCCATTAGAGTCAGTGGGTTCTATCTAGGAGACTCCATATATGCATCTCTGCGCTGACTGTCCTATTGAGCATATGAGGCTATAACTGGATACGGTCACAGAACCGTGCCTCTGGGCATCAGCAGAGCACACTTCGTGCATGCCCTTTCGCAGAGTTTTATACCACTAAGCCACGTAGCTAGTGGTTTTTTTTGTGTGGTTTTTTGTTCTCACTGTATGTTACTTTTTCCTCATGTTATGTTGATTTCATCCTGTTCTGGAGTTGATATACATTATACCTTCATGTGGTTCACTGACATTCTGTAGGTATACTTCATTACCGTATCGACTGCTCCTTTATCACCCCCTCAGATTCTGTACCATCAGCCTCAATTCTTGAGGTTGACGGTTTTTTGTAAATAGGAACACTGTGGACAGGACAGGTTTCCAAGTCTGAGGATGTACATGGTGACTCCTGCAGTCTACGTATCCACATCTAGGTGATGTACTGTCATTTACACTATCTTCCGTGTGTATATTTTGGAAGATTCTCTTGGTCTGTTAGTAGGGATTGGCCTTGGAATTTTTACCATCCCCCTCTATACAAACATGTTTTACTACTTATGTGATTAAAAGGTTTTTAACTATATTTACCATATCAGACATATCTTAGAGCAAGATCTACCGTCGCTTCCTTCTCGACATACCTCTGTGCATTTGGACGCTACCGACGTCGTGGGGGGTGTATCTCCCACTTCTTCCTCCCCGCCCTGCTTTGTCGAAGGGTTAGGGGCTTTGCTTGATTTGGGCTTCATAGCTTCCGGGTGTAAAGCGGCTATGTGCCTGTCGCTATCACACTCTGTGCATTTCATAGCTTCTTTACAGTCTTTGAATAAATGAGTTGTGGAAGCACAACATTTGAAACATGCTTCCCATTCCCTGAGTAAGTTCTTTCGCTCCTCTATGGGTTTCATTCTAAATCCGACACACTTGTTAAGCGGATGTGGCCTTTTGTGTATAGGGCATTCTTTGTTAAGGTCCCTTGGTTCATCGTCTCCGGCGACCGACTGATCGGGAGTAGTTTGGGTCGTGGGAGGCACGTTCGTCCTGTGGACCGAGATGGGTGTTTGGGTGTTACCGTATCTCGGCACTGGTCTCTCAGTCCTCAGGCTGCTTGCACTGTGTGTGGTTTGCGCACCTAAGATGAAACTGGGATCGTTCCTTGTCCTTGCCGCTTTGCGGATGAAGCTCAAGAAGAATGAGAATGGGGGGAAGTCGACTTGCTTCTCCCTTTTGTATTTGGATCCTTGTGAAATCCATCTTTCTTGGAGGTTGTAGGGTAGCTTCTCCAGGATGGGTCTCACTCCACGAGCTGAGTCCAAGACGTTGAGACCTGTTAAGGAATGGTCTTTCCTTGCAAACTCCAGCTCTTGCAGCAGGTCCCCGAGCGGTCGCCTCTTCCTTGGCGTGGACGCGTGATGACTGCTGGTCGGTGCGAGAGGCTGTGTTTTCCCGTGTGGGTGTACCTGGATGGCGAGCCTGTTGTAGTGCATCCGTGTGCGCGCTGGCGTGTGGATCACTGTTGCGGCTGTGGCTATCCCAGGCAGCATGTACCATTGACGGAGCAGCGTCTTCTCCTCGTGGACCTAGCAAGTCTTCGGTGTCTGTAGAGTCACTCCCTCCGTGTTGAGATGGTGCGTTGGTATTTACACTGAAGAGGCTCCTTACGTAGTCTTCAGTGCGTTGGATTGGATCCTCTGAGGTTATCCGTCTGTACGGTTGCTCCCCGCCGTCCTGTTGCGCGGCTGCTTCTAGGACTTCAGCTTGGGCTATGGCGGCGGCGGCTTCCTTCTCTTGATTAAGTGCCTCTAGTTCCGCATCAAATTCGGCTTTCCTACGCGTAGTGGCTGCGGCAGTAGCGGCAGTGGCGGCGGCGGCATTAGCGGCGGCTGTCTGTTCCTCCTCTTCTATGCGCGCTCTTCCTGCTCTTATGGCTGCCTCTCTGCGACTATATTCGGCCCTGGCACGTGCGGCCTCTAAGGTGGCTCGCGCCTTGGTAGCGTTTGTGCTTGCGCTGGACGCGTTAGATTGCGCTGATCTTGCTGACCTTGATGAGTGCCTGGATGTGCCTGAGCGCTGCGATGCGGTCTCCAGGAGGAGCTCTTTTCTCTCGCTTTGGGCGTCTGCGATGGCGGTTCGCACGCGGCTGTCACGTGTCAAGTCAATATTGTGCTGTAAGTCCCTTTCATGCAGGCTTTCACCGTTATTAGCCCTGGCCAGGTAAGTGACATATGCCTCTGACAGCCCTTGGTAGCATAAGTGGTCTATCTTTAATTGAGTTATTGCCTGCTCGAGCTGTTGTACAGAATTGCCAGCGGCGACGACATTGCGTATCCCAAGTGTGGTAGTGTTCCAGGCCAACTCTAATTTAGCGCGGTGCGCTTCAATGTCAGTCTGGTATTTTTCACGGGCCTTCACGGTCCTTTTGTGTCAGTGTGACTGTTCGTTTGGGCCTTGGGTCTGCCTGCGCCTGTTGCAGTTGCGCAGCGGTCTCTGTGTCTGAGTGATCGCTTTCCTGCGTGATGTCTGGTGGGGCTCTGAGTTCTGCCATGCTGTAGGTGTGTAGGCTTTTAGCCAGTGCGTTGTCAGGAATCGGCGTTCTCCACGGTCCCCACACAGAGCCCCCCCTTCCCGCAGGGAGTCCCTGGACACACAAAACAAACCTGCCTTACCGGCCTCCACGGCTCCTCGCCCCTGCCGCCGTCGCGGGATCACTCCCCTCGGCGATTCCTCTGCTCAGCGCCGGGCGCGCCCACGCCCTCCTGCACGCACACCTGCACCATCCACTGGCTCGGTTCACGCGCGTACACGAGTTACGGAGCACGCTCAGTCTGCACACTCTTCTTCCCGTCCCCCGGACCTCAGGCTCCGCCCCCACACACTGCACGGGCATACTCAGGTTACCAACAAGACTCACCTGGCCTGTTATGCCTGCACCAATCTGCAGTGTCTCCCTGTAGCTCTTCCTGTCCCGCCTCCGTTCCTAATTGGACCTTCCTGCTTTATATAGCTCCTCTCTGCTCTCAGTCTTTGCTCGACATAGTCTCTGCATGGAAGTACTTCTGGATTCTCTCAGTGTTTTCACAGGTTCTGACGCGGCTTGTATGATTACCCCCTCTGGCTCTCGATGTCGGCACTCCTTGGACAACGCTCACTCTGGTAACCCCTTGAACACGGCTTGGACAACGACCTATCTCCACTCTCCACTCCCTGACTTCGGCGAGGCATCCTTCACTCTATCTCTACAACCGGTACCGGCAAGTATTGTCTACCTTACTACACCTGGCCTGGCAACGCTTCATACCACACTCCGGACACGCTCCCTTTGCTGCGGGTGCGTGTATTACCACTTCACCCTTCAGCTCAGGGGACGGGTCTGGTCTGCGGGCAGCACCGGCGTAACATGCGTGTGGCGTGCGGTCTTTTACCTGTGTCAGCGATGGGCGTCTGTCTCAGATGATGCCGAGCGGTGTCCTGCAGCGTGCAGAGTAAGGGTAGCTGTACTCACAGGTGTCCGGTGGCTCTGACCTGTGTCCTGGCGGGTGTCCTGTAGCGTGGCCCTTGATGGCGCTAGCCGTGGGGACGTGCGCAGGGGTAGGTGAGATGGTGGCTCCTCACTATGGCGCTGTGCAGGGGGTGAACTCAGACAGAGAAAGGCAATCAGGTTTTGTGTAAGAAGCACTGTCTGTCTGCAAAGCTGCTGCCTTGTGTGCAAGGTTGTATGCTGGCTGTGTCCAGTGTGAATCTGCTTGCTTATCTGAAAGGCTGAAGGCTGTGTGCAGATTGCTGTATAAAGCTTGCTGCCCTGTCTGGCAGTGTAAAGCTGCTGCTGTCTTAAGGGCTGCTCTGTGTTATCATAAAGTCTAGAGTAGCAGCTCCTGTAAGTGTCTGTAAGGCACAAGGTATCCTTTTCACTATTCTGGAGGCCAGGGTCATATGTAAGATGATTTAGCCCAGATAGCTTCAACTCGGCCCTCTTTTCAAAGCACAACAAGTTCTGTTTCTTTTCTTTACTTTATTTGGGGAAAGTAGCATAAAAGACAGGCACTTGTGAGGAGATGTTGGTGTTTAAGTAGTTTCTCTCTGTGGGTGCCTTGTAGTTAAGGGCAGGTTGAAAAGGGTAATCCTACCACTACAGCAGTTACAGCAGGGTACTCTCTCATCCAGTGGCGAAGGTGGAAAAGGAAGTGAGGGGCAAGGGTCACACTAAAAGTGAAGTGAGACTGCACTAACTGTCAGCAAGGACAGGGGAGAAAATGGGAAAGCCCATTAACTGGAGGACTGGAGATATTGCCAGAGCAACCAGGGGTGTGACAGACTGGAAGGAAAAAGGGCAACATAATGTATCCATTCCATCTGCACTGGGAGTAAACTGTAAGGAAAGTAACATCCAAATACAGCTAACAGGCAGAACTGCCAAGGGAAGGGGGGCTGAAACAGAGAAGGCAGACATGGGTATTTCTGTTCCATGACAAGTTCCACGTGTCCTAATTATAGAAAATGCATACAAAATGCTCCACCACTGGTATTACACCCCACTAAGATCGTCCACATTTTTTAGAAACACGTCGCCCCTTTGCACAAGAGGATGTGGTTAGCAGGGATCGTTTGTACATATGTGGTGGATGTGTCCAAAGGATACAAAGCTATGGAAGGCCACGCATGGTATGGCACAGGCAATTCTTGGGTTTGCCTTCCCCTTAGACCTCTGGACGGCGCTGCTATGCAGGCCAATTGAAAATATGGAAAGAAACTAAAATAAGTTACTGACACACATATATATATATATATATATATATATATATATATATATATATATATATATTGTGACAGAAACCAGGGGATGGTAATAAATTCCATATATAGGGCTCCCAGGATACTGAACAGTTTCTATCCTGTTTAGGCTGGAAAGTGCAGCCTCATAATACATGCACTCCATCCCACAATTTGGCAAGTACTGGAACTGAGGGATGAGGGATCCAGACCAGAGTTTGTCTGCTGCCTGATTTCTGTCACCTGTCCTGCTAGTTAGAAATCAGGTATTTAAGACTGATTTCCTGGTTCCTCTTCCCTCTCCCCAAGAGCCTGGAGGCAGGAAGGCAGCTGGAAGCAGAGAGGGGAAAAGCCTCTCCCCAAACAGGTTAAATCATTCTGCTCCTTTTTTCTAAAACTGCAAAGTTCCTTATTTTTGTTGTTGGAAGTGGAAAAGCCACTCCAACCCTGAGTCAGGGAAAACCTTAGTTAAGTTATTGCTCAGGTGAGCAGGCTTTTGTTTTGCTTGTGTTTCTTTTGTATGCACTGTGGCAGTCTCAGTGCCTGGGACTGAATAAACCAGGCATAGCCTGTTTAAAGGAACAGCACGTTACGCCTCGTCATTTAACCTACCCTAAAAGACCGTGTTCTAACAGTCCCGGACAGACGGCGGAGCCGCGGAGTAAGCCGTTTGTCACATATGGTGGAGAATGCGGGCAGAACACTAAAAGGTCTGCGGGTTAAAGAACTTCAAAAAAATAAAAAAAGTTTATTTTCTCTCCAAATAAGATGGAAGACGTGGTGAGTGCGCTGGTACGCAATGTCGCTGCCCAGAAAGACGCGAATGAAACCCAGCAACAGGTGAATGCAACCCAGCAACAGCTGTTAATAGCCCAGCAAGAGACAAATGCAAACCAGCAACAGACGAATGCAGCCCTGCAAGAGGCGAATGCAGCTCTGCAAATCGCGAATACAAACCAGCAAGAGACAAACCGCTTGCTGAGAGAGGAGCAACAACGGTTCGCCCAGGGCTTACAGCAGGAACTCGAGATCCTGAGAGAGACTATCATTAAGACTCCACTGGCAGAGACAGCCCCAGTCCCGAAAATGACCAGGGCAAGCCACTACCTTCAGAAGATGGGGCCCTCGGATGATGTTGAAACCTATCTTCTCACGTTTGAACGCACGGCACAGAGAGAGGGTTGGCCAGAAGCTGAGTGGGCCAGTCTAATCGCACCCATCTTAAGCGGCGAACCCCAGAAGGCTTACTTTGATCTAGCCAGCCGAAGCTAACATCTATGCAAAATTGAAGTTCGAGATCCTCGCCCGCCTCGGCGTAACCACGGCGGTTCGCGCTCGTCCTTCACGTTGGATAAAGCCACCCGATCCCAGATGTATGACCTCATCCACCTCGCTCGGAAGTGGCTACAACCCGAGATCAACTCAGCAAGCCACATCGTGCAACGGTTGGTCATGGACCAGTTCTTGAGGAAACTTCCCTCTGCCCTATGCCGTTGGGTCAGTCAGAGTGACCCCCACAATGCAGACGAGCTGGTGGCCCTCGTAGAAAGGTACAATGCAGCAGAAGAGCACCTGCAACCCACAGTCATGGATTATCCCCACTACCCAAGGTTCCAGGACTCTTCCAGAGACGGTAAAAGGGTACCAGGGTTAAGGGGGGCTGAAGAGCGGTGACCGCCTTCACACAGCACCAGCAACAGTGGCTCGCATACTAAGGGCAACAGCCAACATGGAGAGCCGAAAAAGGGCTCTAAGTGGGACACAGACTATGTACCTAAATGTGTAAATTGTTATGAGAGGGGCCACACCGTGAAAGTTTGCCCACTAAATATTGAACCAATGCAATGCAACAGTATTGAACCTTATTCATTGTGGTCCCAATGTATGGGCCCTAGCCCAGAGGACCCCTTGAATAACCATCTGTGGGCATTTGTAAAGGTTAATGGTAAGAGGGTTCGGGCACTTCTTGACTCTGGGAGCATGGTTACACTAGTGTCCGAATACCTGTTGCCCATTGGGAAAAAACAGGTCACAAAGAGTGGCAATTTGTGTATACATGGAGATAATCACGAGTATTCCACTGTTGATGTTCTTATTGAAACAGAGTTTGGTTCTTTAGATTTCCAAGTGGGTATAGTACCCAAATTGGCACATGATGTGTTAATAGGGACCGACTTTCCCCATTTTCTAAAAATTATGGTCCTCCTCTCAGAATAGCGCCCAGAGTTCAATAGCGGACCATAAAGAAGTAATAGAAGAAACAAATCCTTTCCCTTTTTCAGAAATGGAGGTTGACGAGGGCTCAAATAAAAAGGGGAAAGAGGAAGAGTGCTGTAAAATCCCCTTTCCCATGGCCACCTTGGTAGTGAATACCCCAAATCAAGATGTTGAACAGGCGCTTACCACCCCAGAACAGGATAAGACCTTCGCTGACCTAGAGGTCAGTCCTGGGAGTTTTAAGAAGGCCCAGTGGGAAGACCCCACATTAGCGGAAGCAAGGGGGAATATACGGGACCAGAATAGTACTCCGGGCCAACCAGATAGGTCAATTGCCTACCCCTACTTCGAGGTAGAAAATGACCTAGTATATCGGGTTGATAAAAGGAAATCAATTATAACTAAACAATTGTTGGTACCACGGACATTCTGTAATGTAGTATTACACCTCGCACATAGTCACCCATTGGGGGGACACCTAGGGGTGGAAAAGACAAAAGAAAAGGTTCTCCGAAGCTTCTATTGGCCTGGGGTTCTGGCAGAAATTACAAATTATTGCTCCTCATGCCCAGAATGTCAGATCACTGCCCCGTTCAAAGCGTATCGTAGTCCATTGGTACCCCTTCCCATAATAGATGTACCATTTAACCGGATTGCTATGGATCTAGTAGGACCCCTAATAAAGTCGGCTAGGGGACATCAGCATATATTGGTAATATTAGATTATGCCACCCGATATCCGGAGGCAATTCCCCTACGTAGCACCTCTGCTAAAAACATAGCAAAAGAGTTAATAGTCCTGTTTACCCGGGTCGGAATTCCTAAAGAGATCTTAACTGACCAGGGAACACCATTTATGTCCCAAGTAACAAAAGAGTTATGTAAACTCCTAAAAATCAAGCATCTCAGAACCTCAATCTATCATCCACAAACAGATGGTTTAGTGGAACGATTCAATAAAACCTTAAAAAGCATGTTACGCCGGGCGGTCGATAAGGATGGGAAAAACTGGGATTGTTTGATACCATACCTGTTATTTGCCATTAGGGAGGTTCCCCAATCATCCACAGGCTTCTCCTCGTTTGAACTATTGTATGGCCCACACCCAAGGGGCTTACTGGATATAGCCAAAGAGACTTGGGAACATGAGGTTACCCCATACAGAAGGGTAATAGAGCATGTTGCCCAGATGCAGGACCGCATAGCGGCAGTCCTACCTATAGTGAGGGAACACATGGAAAAAGCTCAAGAGGCACAGAGGAATACGTATAATAAGGGTGCTAGGGGCAGAATTTTTTTTCCAGGCAATAGGGTGCTAGTTCTGGTTCCCACCGTAGAGAGTAAATTCCTTGCTAAGCGGCAATGGCCATATGAGGTCTTGGAAAGAGTGGGAGAAGTAAATTACAAAGTGAGACAGCCAGGTAGGAGGAAACCTGAGCAAATTTACCATGTAAACCTACTTAAGCCCTGGAAAGATAGAGAGGTCTTGTTAACCCTAGTACCCCCAAGTCCATCAGAGAATCGAGAAACTGACCCAGAGGTTAGCATAGCTGAAACCCTGTCCGTTCATCAGAAACGAGAGGTCCAGAATTTAGTGAGAAGAAACAAAGAAGTCTTCTCTACACAGCCAGGTAGAACTAGCGTAATTGAACAAGACCTAGTCTCTGAACCAGGGGTCCGAGTTAACCTTAAACCGTACCGAATCCCAGAGGCCAAAAGAGAGGCTATAAGTTTAGAGGTTAAAAAAATGCTAAAACTAGGCATAATTGAGGAATCCCAAAGTGGGTGGAACAGCCCTATAGTTTTAGTCCCAAAGCCAGACGGTACAACAAGGTTTTGCAATGACTACCGTAAACTAAACGCTGTGTCAAAATTTGATACTTATCCTATGCCCAGGGTTGATGAACTGGTAGAGAGACTGGGCAAAGCCCGATATCTCACGACCCTAGACCTAACAAAAGGGTACTGGCAGGTTCCCCTCACAGAAAGGGCAAAAGAAAAGACAGCCTTCTCAACCCCAGACGGCCTCTTTCAGTATAGGGTGATGCCTTTTGGCTTACATGGAGCTCCCGCCACATTCCAAAGAATGATGGATAAAATTTTAAAACCACATGCTCGGTATGCTGCCGCCTACCTGGATGATGTGGTAATCCATAGTGAAGATTGGCAATCCCACCTTCCAAAGGTCCAAGCTGTGCTCGACGCAGTTCGGTCTGCTGGACTAACTGCTAACCCCGCTAAATGCACTATTGGTCTGGAGGAGGCCAAGTATCTGGGGTATTCTATTGGCAGAGGTTTACTCAAACCACAAACACTCAAAGTGGAGGCGATACAAAATTGGCCAAGGCCAGTTACAAAAAAACAAGTAAGGACCTTTTTGGGGTTAATTGGGTACTATAGAAGGTTTATTCCCAATTTTGCAACTAAGGCAACCCCACTAACCGACCTCACAAAAGCAAGAGGACCGCTAATGGTAAAGTGGTCCCCCGAAACCGAACAGGCCTTTAGAAGCCTGAAAGAAGCTCTCTGTGCCAAACCAGTGTTGGTCACACCTGACTTCTCCAAAGAGTTCGTAGTCCAAACCGACGCATCTGAGGTAGGGCTGGGGCCTGTACTCTCCAAGGAGTCTCAAGGTGAGGAGCACCCCATCCTTTATTTAAGTAGGAAACTAAATCCCCAGGAGAAAAATTACTCCATAGTCGAGAAAGAGTGTCTCGCAATAAAGTGGGCTGTAGAGACGCTCAAATACTATCTGTTGGGGAGAAAATTCCGGTTGGTCACAGATCATGCACCCCTCACCTGGATGTGTCAAAACAGAGAGAAGAATGCTAGAGTGACCAGGTGGTTCCTAAGTCTACAACCCTTTACATTTTCTGTGGAACAGAGGTCAGGGCACAAACATGGCAATGCTGACGGGTTGTCAAGGATGCACTCCCTAATATCCATGGTCGCTCATCCCTCGAGGTCTGAGCTGGGGGGGAGGATATGTGACAGAAACCAGGGGATGGTAATAAATTCCATATATAGGGCTCCCAGGATACTGAACAGTTTCTATCCTGTTTAGGCTGGAAAGTGCAGCCTCATAATACATGCACTTCATCCCACAGTTTGGCAAGTACTGGAACTGAGGGATGAGGGATCCAGACCAGAGTTTGTCTGCTGCCTGATTTCTGTCACCTATTCTGCTAGTTAGAAATCAGGTATTTAAGACTGATTTCCTGGTTCCTCTTCCCTCTCCCCAAGAGCCTGGAGGCAGGAAGGCTGCTAGAAGCAGAGAGGGGAAAAGCCTCTCGCCAAACAGGTTAAATCATTCTGTTCCTTTTTGATTAAACCTGCAAAGTTCCTTATTTTTGTTGTTGGAAGTGGAAAAGCCACTCCAACCCTGAGTCAGGCAAAACCTTAGTTAAGTTATTGCTCAGGTGAGCAGGCTTTTGTTTTGCTTGTGTTTATTTTGTATGCACTGTGGCAGTCTCAGTGCCTGGGACTGAATAAACCAGGCAATAGCCTGTTTAAAGGAACAGCATGTTACGCCTCATCATTTAACCTACCCTAAAAGACCGTATTCTAACAGTCCCGGACAGACGGCGGAGCCCCGGAGTAAGCCGTTTGTCACAATATATATACAGCCGCCAGATGTGAAATAGCTAAGGTAAAGAAAATCACCTGGCGCTCGTGAACAAAAAAGACTGTGCAAGTAAATATAGTGAGAAATGTGTATAAATATATAAAAGTGCTAAAAAAAAATTCAGTGATACTGGAAAATGGTGCCTTATCTGCTTCTACCCACGATGAACCCTCCTGGTGGATTCTCGAGAACACAGCTTGTAGAAAAAAATGTGGGGAGCTCATGAACCATTACATATGTAAAAAAACACAAAAGAAATACATAGTGGGGGGAAAATTGAGTGATATGACACCTAATGAGTGCACACTCACACTTTCACGGGATAAAATAAGCGATGTGCCCTTCCAGGGTTGCCTCTGGATAAGGTGGGATACTTGATAGTAGTATAATTTCGAATCAAGTGTCAGCTCCAAGATGAGCGTGTACATGGCAAGGTATGCACACAAGAAGAAAAGGCAGACTAAGTGTAGGGAGTACAACAGTTTAGTGGAAACATTAAAAATGAGAAATGGCCACTCACATCTAACCTCCATACAATGTATGTAGCACGAAGTCCGCCCACGTAGATACCGGTAGTTGGATTGCAGACTCACGGATTTCAGGTGAACGTCACTCACTTCAGTCACTGGTGCGCACACAGCAGCCGGTGGGAGCTCCCTGCTTCCATGTTCCTTGACAGCGCTGTCGGGCACTTCGGGAGACGTCACGAACGGTGACGTCACTGACCGGGTCCTTCTGGGCTGGGATAAAACAACTGTACGCGTTTCGTAAAGTTTTTGCTTCTTCATTTTGAGCCTGCCGGCCACGTCACATGAGCGGATTAGCCAATGAGAGCCAACCAGCCGGGTGACGCGTCCGCCACGCTTCCCCATCGCCTCCAACTACAGTGCACACATCGCTCGGGCGACAGGCGTGCGCGACACCATGCGTTCCGTCGTGCGCCCACTATAGTCCAAATTTTTTTTTTTAAAGGAAAGGTAAACAGGGATATAGCAAACACGGAAAGATGGGAAGGATATTGATATATTGATCCGGAGAGTAATCTGATTGCCATTATTGGAGTCAGGACGGAATTTATTTCCCCGCGTATGAGACATCATTGGATGATATTTCACCGGGGTTTATTTTTTTGTCTACCTTTGTATCAAAATACTGCAAATACAAATATAGGATAAAGCATCTGCTGTCTAACTTTAGCATAATGTGGATTTCCACATCCGCCGCTAGGCACTTACCTGGCGCCGCCTCCTCCGTGTCACTGCCCTCCGTCTTATTCAAAATCACAGAGACGTCACCAACGCCATGTCACACGGCGTCTTGTTACTATGGCAACGAGACACCGGGTGCCATCGCAGCTTCATTCGACGCCGCAGAAAGAAGGCGGAGGCGGCAGCGGGTAAGGAACTTCACATCCGGCCCAATAGCGCTGCTCCTGAGTATGGGGGCGGACAATTTTTCCCACCCCCACATTTTTGCCACCCTAGACCCGGGCCTATAATAGGGCCTAATCCTTTCAACTTCAACAACTATGTAACCATGTAACTAACTATTCATTCACAAGTTTAATTGTGGAAATGTAACTCATTAACATATTAGTGAGGTAAATAATGAGTTAATAGTTAATTACAGCATGATATTTGGTTTTATTTCAAATGAATGGAAAAAATTGCAGCTCATTCCCATGCTTTAGATCAATTACTAATTGTAATATGTTCCAATAACAAACAACCTCACTTGGAATATATTTAAGGCTTCTCGTGCATTATTCATAAGATCAATCTAATAATGAAATATTAATGAGGCAACTTTGTAGTCATGAAATTTCGGTTTTTGACTTACCTCATGAGGCAGCTCACTACATATTCATGGAGGGGGGGGGGCTATTTTCCATTGGTTGGCTGTTTGCATATCTACGGACATCTCATTACATATTCATGAGGGACTACTTATAACTGGCTGGCGGTTTGAATATCTACCGCGCATCTCATTACATATTCATGAGGTAATATATCTCGCCTACACATATCTGCCGAACATCAGATATTCATGAGACCGTTGATTCATTATTCACGAGCCTCGTACCGTTGGCCCCGCCTCCTCCCCCCTCCACTATGCTTGGCCCCGCCTCCTCCCCCCTCCACTATGCTTGGCCCCGCCTCCTCCCCCTTCCACTGTGCTTGGCCCCGCCTCCTCCCCCCCACTGTGCTTGGACCCCACTTCCGGTAAGGAGCCCGCGCTTTGGCGCGTGAGACCCGGAAGGTGCCGGCGCGCGCTTACGCATACACACAGTCCCTAGGGGAGGCGGGAGTGCGTGCAACGGAAGCGAAGAGACCAACCGAGCCCCCTTGTGACTCTCACCCCCCCCCCCCTTTAATCGGAGAGAGGCGACATCCCCCCGTGTGACCTCCGGCGCTCCCCCCAAGCCGCCGGCCTCATGTCGCGCTCCCCCGCTATGCCGCGGATCTACATCGGCCGCCTGAGCCACCGCGCCCGGGAGCGGGACGTGGAGAGCTTCTTTAAGGGCTTCGGCAAGATCGTGGAGGTGGATCTGAAGAACGGGTAAGGCCTCTGTGTCCAGAGGGGGGCGGGAGAGGGGGAAATGGAGGCCTGCGAGCGGATAGAAGGATAGAGATCTGGTGCCTTGCGGGAGGTGGCGGGATACGGTTCCTAGCGGGGCCTGGGATACGGTTCCTAGCGGGGCCTGGGATACGGGTCCTAGCGGGGCCTGGGATACGGGTCCTAGCGGGGCCTGGGATACGGGTCCTAGCGGGGCCTGGGATACGGTTCCTAGCGGGGCCTGGGATACGGTTCCTAGCGGGGCCTGGGATACGGTTCCTAGCGGGGCCTGGGATACGGTTCCTAGCGGGGCCTGGGATACGGGTCCTAGCGGGGCCTGGGATACGGGTCCTAGCGGGAGTGGAGGGTCATCTCGGCCTGCGAGACCTCGAGGTGACGGGGACCCGTGACCTAGTTGGTGTAGGGTCCTAATACCGGGGGTGATGGTGGGTCCTAGCGGTGCAGAAGCCGGTATGGGCGCTGTGGGGCCTAGAGATGCGGCGCTGGCTGTCCTGTAATAAGGCGGGAATAGGCGCAGTAGTGTGCTATTAGTGGCTGACCGTTTTTACGTTGTGCCTCGAACCCCTAATGAATCGTATCGCCTAATCAGAGTATTAACACAACTGTGTGACCCACTCCCAGGCAGGTTAATGTCCTGAACTTGTGGGGGGAACACGCGCTTAATAAGGCCCCAAACTGCACCTCCGTGTGTGCAGAAAGCATGGGGGGGGGGTTGCTATCAATTACTGCAGTACCTTCCAAAGTCACGTCCCACAATGCTTTGCTGCTGTGTATGTATGTCTTTATATAGTGCCAAACGTGTTCTCAGCGCTTCACAAAAAATACAGTACAGAGTTATAATACACTTTAAGCGCAGCAAAATCAGACGGTAGTTAAGGAAATCCCTGCCCCGAAGAGCTTAGGCTACGGGCAGGCAGGGAGCTGGTGCTCATGCGCTGCGCCCTGCTTGGCCGGTGATTTGTGGCCGGCGAGGCCACGGACCTTGTTCGCCCTTATTGGGCGAACCACTCACGTGACGCGCTTGCGGCCGGCATGAGCGCGCCCGCTCAACGCCGCCGAGGCCTTACAATCTAAGGCTGTGCTTATTGTAGCAACGTCGCGGTTAAACAAATGTATTGACGCCGTCGCGTGCGCTTGTAGTAGAAGCGGAGCGACATCGCGATCGCTGGAAGTCAAGTCAATTTGATTTTTCCAGCAACCGCAGTGCGACTGCACTATAATCGCTGGTATCATGGGAAACTTAGACAGCAGGTGAGGGAATAAGTGTAGTAGATGGCAGTGCTTGGTCACATTGGGTGGTAGGAGTGACTGTCGGGCAATAGCCATGAGTGCAGGCTATTGGGATGCTTGGTTTGTTTAGCAAGTTTTTAGGTTGGTCAGGATTAAATGAGAAGGTTAACATCATTTGCATGAGAGGAGATGGCAGGGAGGCGTGGGTGTGAACAGATGTTTGTCTGGGTTCAGGATTAGGGGAGAGATCCCCAGCAGCAGGAATGAGTAGAATGCTGAGAATGGGAATCTGTGGGGAGCGACTGGAAGCACCTGCTGTGATTGACAACTATATCACCCCAAGGTGCAGTTTGTGGCCTTACAAAGTGGGTAGATCCCACAGGTGATCAGAACCCACTATACTACCTGAGATTGACCCCTACATATTTTGTGGGGCGAACGCCCTGTTGGGAATCACTGCCCTTTCGTTGTACTCACTAGAAGCGTGCGGGGATACATGTCATGCAGGTGTTGTCAGATATATTTACCTATCCTAGAGTCCTAGGGGTTTAGAAATTGAGTGCAGGGTGGGTTCTGTGTTGCTTCCTATAGATACCTCTGAGCTATCACGGGGGAAGGGAGAGGTTGTGAGGTGCTTGACCCTGTGTTGTCATTGTCTTCGGCTATGGCCCCAGTACTTACTGTTGCATGCGCGCCTGGTGGCGCGTTCACAGATAACATCTGCGGTCTGGAGAGCGATGGTAGCTGAAGCCGTGACGGGGCATATCTGCCCTTCCATTGGCCGCCGGCAACCACGTGACCACGGCACAGGAAGATAAAATTCTTGTCTTCCCTGCCATAGTTCGCATCACATCGCTTTGCGCCCCCACACATGCGGCCACTGGGGCCTGCCCCATAGAGGGCTGTGCTGAGGAGTCTGGCGCGCATGCTGCAGCGCCCGCATGTTTAGTCCAACTGCGTGGTTGGTGCTAGAGTTGCTGGGTTTTATCTATGTTTCTGCTATCTTGTATCCTAGAGGTGCTAGTCAACTGACGATACAGCTCGAAGAGACATGTATCTTACCCTCCCATTTTTGTTTTTCACTCGCTGCGCTGCCGGGCGATTTAGGAATAATAACGGCCTATGGGTGACACAGGGAACCCAAGGGATATGGAGTCTGTCCACCCCACCACAGGACGACAGGTAATGGAACCTATGAGACATGACATCTGCACTAACCGCTCCATGTTTTCGAACAGCTATGGCTTTGTGGAGTTCGCGGACCTTCGCGATGCAGATGACGCAGTGTACGAGATGAATGGAAGGGACCTGTGTGGCGAGCGTGTCATCGTGGAGCATGCCCGGGCCCCGCGGAGAGACTCACGCAGTGAGTATTCAACAGGCACGTAACTATCACCGCGCATGCGTGTCACATCTGCCACACCTGCATTTCACAACCCTTGTCGCTTGGCGAAGAATCCAGTGGGAGGAGTAGAACACAGAGCTATATAGAGTAATGCGAGGAAGTGACACCACATTACATATCACTGGTCAGTTCTTAAATAGAGCCGAAGGCTAGCGCTCACATCCCGGGGGGGTGATCGTAGCACGTCCTGCATCAATAGTCTAGCCGTCCCATGTACAATCCAAGAGGTCACATTTTTAGGAGGACGCAGGTAATTGCTGCAGTGTTCCATGTACAGTCCTTTCATGTCGTCTCCAGAAGTACATAGGAAAGTGAAATTGCTTACCAGATCATTGGTCAGGCCTCACCTCAAATGGTATAATCCTATGTCTCTCTCCTTCTGGGGATGTGATCTCTAGAACGGCATACATTGCTCTAGTTCTGGTTTTACCAATGGCTTCATGGCCCAAATATCTAGCCCCAGATGTCTAGAAGGACAGTGGTTGGTGAGACCTGTTTAAATAAGGCCATCTCCAGGAGAATACGGAAGTGTATTTGCCACTGTAGGATACAGGAAGGTGTTGATTCCACTGTTTCTAACATATGACCTTCACCTCCCTGAGTACTTCTGGAGGTTTTGTCATGTGTCCAACTTCCAGGCTCCATGTTTTGATGTCCTTTTAGATGTGAAGGCCACATCTAAAGGACTTCAACACATGGAGACTGGAAGAAAGAGGAAATTAGGGGTTGTGATGCGGTTACACCTCCATGGTATAAGTAAAGTGCATGATGGAAGCCTGAAGGAGTGTCAGAACAGATAGTGGATCAGTCTCACGGCAGAGGCTCTGGAGCAGTCTTTCTCTAGAACTCTGCTTCACCCACATCGCACACCTGTCAAACACTCCTTGTGAAAAATCCTTTCCCTGTTAAAATGTCTGCCAATGGGGGAAAATCCCTAGAGCAAGAGGCGAAACATGGAGGCCCTTTTTGTGCGCGCCTGCGTGTTTTTCTGAGACTGGCATGGGGCTGACGTTTCTTGCGTCCCTCCACGCGCTCTCCCTCGTAGGCGGTCCCTCTTCCTTCCCCCCTCCTCTCTCTCCTTCTCGCGAGATCCGAGGAGATGCCGCAGGGGGAGCGCGTGCGTTGGGGAGCGCGTGGCTTTTGCCTGCCGGCGGGGGGCCTGGGGCAGCCGTCCGACGCGTGGCAGGCGGAGGGAGCGCGGGCGGCTGAGGGCAGTTCCCTATTCAGAGGTAAGTGAATGTGCCTATGGGGTGCATGGGGCAGAGGAGGGGGAAGAGGCATGTGGGGGACATGAGGGATGGGCAGGTGGGAACTTGTGGGACAAGTAAAGGGACAGATCAAAGGGATTGGGGCAGTGTATCTCAGAGGAAAATACGGGAGGGCAGTTGAGGGGTGGGCTTAGCGGGGTTGAGGATGTAGCGGGAAGTTGGAGTGGGGCGAGCAGTGTAATATAGGAGCTGTGAGTATAAGTGTAGCTGCTGGTCACCGTTTCGTACTGTTGTCTTTGCACCTCTCTGACTCTCTTTCCCTATGTCCCAGGTGGTTATGGGTACCGCAGGAGCAGTAGTGATAAGTTCGGACCCCCGATCCGTACCATGTACCGACTGAGAGTGTTGAATCTGTCCACCCGGTGTAGCTGGCAGGACCTGAAGGTGAGGGCTTACTTGCGCTAGCGGGTTTTCATATTACTCATCACAGACAGGTATTTGCTAAGTAAAGAATATGAGCAGAAATAGAAGACCGCTACCTACCTCGGTTAGGTACATGTGAGAGAGAAGAGATGGCATGTCAATATTGTCAGTAAGAACCCCCTCCCCCACCCTGGTTTCTCCCACCTTTCCTCTCTGTTCCCCTTAAAACCTGTTGATCCTTCATTCCCACAGGATTTTATGCGCCAGGCCGGGGAAGTCACCTTTGCTGACGCTCACCAGCGGCGTCAGAGCGAGGGCGTCATAGAGTTCCGCTCACAGTCCGACATGAAGCGGGCACTAGAGAAGCTGGACGGTTCAGTGGTCAACGGTCGTAAGATCCGACTGGTTGAAGACAGAGCCGGGTCCTGGCTCAAGCGCTCCTCCTCCCGCAGCCGCTCCAGGTGTGAATTCCCACCATTGCTGGGGCTACCCCAACTCCTGCAGTGTCTTGTTTTAAAGGGTTGGTGCCTTGTGAGCTAAATGACAAGTTTAATAAGCTTAAGGACATTCCCATGTAGGACCAATTGGAACAGTTACTTATTTAGTTAACCTAATTATGGCCTGCCATTGGTTTAAATGGGCAATCCCATGTAGCTAACATAGAAAACAATGTAACGTAATTATTTAATTTAAACAAATCTATTGAATCAAAAAGATCAGAGTAACACCAACTTGTCCCCACTTGGTAATGTGGGAACGAAACACATTTGAAATGGATTTCTGTGTGGTATATAAAGTGACAATTGCTCAGATGGTATCTCATTGCTATCAAACATCTATAAATGATCAAAGACATTAGCAATGTATTCAGAGATAAATAAGACATCAACAGGGATGTTCAGAAATTGAGAAATATATTCAATATAAATGCCACATTGTAATAAAAGAAAAAAAAATCACTCAGTATATAGGTTGAGCGTATTGGTTGACACCTTAGTGTCCAAGGTTTCGGGCCAAGAATCGCCCGTTATCAAGCTGCTTGTTAATTTGATCGTTTAAACCAGTGTTTTTTTTTTTTTTACCCTTTTTGTTTTGTATAAGGAACTTTGAGATTCTGAGGAACCCCAACCCTCTCTAATAGCGTGTCTGAGATCAGATACATTGTAAGGAACCCCAACCGTCTCTAATAGCGTGTCTGAGATCAGATACATTGTAAGGAACCCCAACCCTCTCTAATAGCGCGTCTGAGATCAGATACATTGTAAGGAACCCCAACCCTCTCTAATAGCGCGTCTGAGATCAGATACATTGTAAGGAACCCCAACCCTCTCTAATAGCGTGTCTGAGATCAGATACATTGTAAGGAACTCCAACCCTCTCTAATAGCGTGTCTGAGATCAGATGCATTGTAAGGAACCCCAACCCTCTCTAATAGCGTGTCTGAGATCAGATGCACTGTAAGGAACCCCAACCCTCTCTAATAGCGCGTCTGAGATCAGATACATTGTAAGGCCGTGCTTATAGTGCCAGCGACGCGAATTCGCCCGTAAACAAACGCATTGTCGCCATCTCGAAAACCCGCCGCCGGCAAAATTTGATTTTTCAAAGGCCGTCGCGTCACGTGACGGCCCTTAAACAAATCAAATTGCGGGAATCCCGCTGTGCGGCTTACCCATCGTATTGCTGTTGCCATCGGCAGCCTAAGGAACCCCAACCCTCTCTAATAGCGCGTCTGAGATCAGATGCGTTGTAAGGAAACCCCAACCCTCTCTAATAGCGCGTCTGATATCAGATGCTTTGTAAGGAACCCCAACCCTTTCTAATAGCGCGTCTGAGATCAGATGCATTGTAAGGAACCCCAACCCTCTCTAATAGCGCGTCTGAGATCAGATGCATTGTAAGGAACCCCAACCCTCTCTAATAGCGCGTCTGAGATCAGATGCATTGTAAGTAACCCCAACCCTCTCTAATAGCGTGTCTGAGATCAGATGCATTGTAAGGAACCCCAACCCTCTCTAATAGCGTGTCTGGGATCAGATGCATTGTAAGGAACCCCAACCCTCTCTAATAGCGCCTCTGAGATCAGATGCATTGAAAATTATTCATTTGGTACAATTTTCAAATGGTCTGAAAATGTTTGGGATACCCGGGTGACCCAAGGCTTCCTAGGAACCCCTTTTGAAAAACACTGGTTTAAATAAATGTAACCAGATTTAAAGCTTATAATGGTTGTTTTTGTAGCTTTTGGCAGTTAAGGTTTTATTTTCATCCACATCTCAGAATGGGGAGTAGTGTCAAAGCGTAGAAATAAAATCAATGAGTCAAGGGTTCAAAAGGTAATAACATGAGTTTATCTGTACCAAGGCACAATTGAGAGAAAAGAATTCCAACAAGAAACTCGGGCCTCTGCCAACATATTGATTGGTATCACACTTTTATACATTTCAAAATGAGTAATACACCCCTCAAGGGGGCTGGCTTAGAGATAAATAATAATATGATGACATACAAAAATACATATTGGTTGATACATAAATATGCTTCATATGCTATATTCTTATCGATAATTTACCATAATGTGGGCCGCCCTTAACCTTGTGACATAAGGGAGTTACTGTGTCCATCCCTGTGTGTGCTGTATCTGTCAGATAACACTAACCTAAGGTCAGCAGAATTATCTAAGGCCGGAATAACCTCTTACAAATGCATTTTCAATTTATTACATGACTCGTAGGAATTACACAAGGGTGGGTTACATCCAGAAGCGATACTCTGCAGAATCAAACATTCACAGTTCATTCACGAATGAAACAAATAAACGGATAAGCATACATACAAGCAAACACTCAGAAAATGGCGGTTTATGCCAAAATGGAGGTGATGATAGCCACACACATTATCTCAATCTTCACAGTAGGTTCTCTGCTTTTCAATTGTGTTTGCTCAACATTAAGCCCACCTTTTCCCTGTTAGACTCAGTACAGATGGGTACTGGGGTATCTGCGCAAACCCCTGTTTATCACCATGATCTCACACAAAAGGGAGAAGCCAGAGGAAATAAAACCACTCCTGTTGACATGCTAACTTTAATACATGAGTTAATAATAGTTCTAGGTGTCACTCATCCAGATGGAACTCGCACATTGCTGCCCCTTGGGATCCTTTTTGTCTTAGGTGGGACCACAGCTATAAAGCAATCGGTGTGCTTTGGAATAGGTTATATATTATGCATCTTCTGCTTTTTATTTTAGATCCCGCTCTCGGCAGAGCAGAAGCAGCCGATCTAGATCCAGGTTAGCAAACGGTTCAAGATGCACAGAGGGGAGCGGTAAAGGACTCCTTGGGTATAGCCATGGCTAGTAGCTGAGGCTATCCTCATGCTGCTAGGAGCTGATGATGAGATCCGCTGATTCAACATCATGCCAGGCAGTGGCATTGATTCGGCTGCTGTGGGGTGGGTTTGTCTGATGCGTCTTTACCCATTTTTCAGATCCCATTCTCGATCCCGTAGCCGAAGCAGGAGGAGTGGAAGAAGCCGCTCCCCGAGCAGGGGAAGAAAAAGCCAGAGCCGTAGCAAGGAGAGGACGAAAGGCAGGAATGGGAGCGTAGGCAGAGGTGGCAGTAGGAGCCGGAGCAGGAGCAGGGGGAAGAGGGCGAGAGACAGCAGGAGCCGAAGCAAAGAGAGAAAGGCGAGAGCTAGTCGGAGCCGCAGCAAGGAGAGAGCGGAGGGAGCTAGTCGGAGCCGCAGCAAGGAGAGAGCGGAGGGAGCTAGTCGGAGCCGCAGCAAGGATAAAGCGGAGGGAGCTAGTCGAAGTCGGAGCCGCAGCAATGAGAGAGCGGAGGGAGCAAGTCGGAGCCGCAGCAAAGAGAGAGCGGAGGGAGCTAGTCGGAGCCGCAGCAAAGAGAGAGCGGAGGGAGCTAGTCGGAGCCGCAGCAAAGAGAGAGCAGAGGGAGCTAGTCGGAGCCGCAGCAAAGAGAGAGCGGAGGGGGCTAGTCGAAGTCGGAGCTGCAGCAAAGAGAGAGCGGAGGGAGCAAGTCGGAGCCGCAGCAAAGAGAGAGCGGGGGGAGCTAGTCGGAGCCGCAGCAAAGAGAGAGCGGAGGGAGCTAGTCGGAGTCGGAGCCACAGCAAAGAGAGAGCGGAGGGAGCTAGTCGGAGCCGCAGCAAAGAGGGAGCTAGTAGGAGCCACAGCAAAGGGAGAGCTACTAGGAGCTGCAGCATAGAGGGAAAGGATAGAGTTACTCGTAGCTGCAGCATAGAGGGAAAGGAGAGAGTTACTCGTAGCTGCAGCATAGAGGGAAAGGATAGAGTTACCCGTAGCTGCAGCATAGAGGGAAAAGAGAGAGTTACTCGGAGCTGCAGCATAGAGGGAAAGGAGAGAGTTACTCGGAGCCAAAGCATAGAGGGAAAGGAGAGAGTTAGTCGGAGCCAAAGCAAGGAGAGAGCTAGTCGGAGCCTCAGCAAAGAGGGAGAGGAGAGCCGGAGCTGCAGCAAGGAGAGAGGTAGTCGGAGCCGCAGCAGAGAGAGAAAGGAGAAGGCTAGTCGGAGCCGCAGCAGAGAGAGAAAGGAGAAGGCTAGTCGGAGCCGCAGCAGAGAGAGAAAGGAGAAGGCTAGTCGGAGCCGCAGCAGAGAGAGGAAGTCAAGAGCGAGTCGGAGCCGCAGCAAGGGGAGAAGAGCTAGGGACAGTCGGAGCCGCAGCAAGGGGAGAAGAGCTAGAGACAGTCGGAGTCGCAGCAAGGGGAGAAGAGCTAGGGACAGTCGGAGCCGCAGCAAGGGGAGAAGAGCTAGGGACAGTCGGAGCCGAAGCAGGGGGAGAAGAGCTAGGGACAGTCGGAGCCGCAGCAGGGGGAGAAGAGCTAGGGATAGTCGGAGCCGCAGCAAAGGTAGAAGAGCTAGGGACAGTCGGAGCCGCAGCAAGGGAAGACGAGCTAGGAACAGTCGGAGCCGCAGCAAGGGTAGAAGAGCTAGGGATAGTCGGAGCCGCAGCAAGGGGAGAAGAGCTAGGGACAGCCGGAGCCGCAGCAAGGGGAGAAGAGCTAGGGACAGTCGGAGCCGCAGGGAGACACATAGCCGAAGGAAGGGGAAGAGCAGGAGCCGCAGCAAAGATAGGAGAGGGAAGTCCAGCAGGAGCAAAGAGAGGAGGGACAGGCACAGCCGTAGTCGCAGCAAGGAGAGAAGTAGGAGTGGGAGAGGGGGGAGATCCAGTCGGGAGCGCGAGACGAGCCAGAGCAAACAGAGGGAGGAGACCAGCAAGAAGCGAAGCCGTGAGAGAAGCTGCAGCAGCGGGGGTAATGAAGACCGGACCAAGAGAATCAAGGGAGAAGAAATTGTTGCATTCACCACAGAGTCTGACCAGGAGCAAGAGAACGATGAGACAGAGGGCAGCATCCAGCAGGCACTGGGAGACACCGCTTCGGCAGACACCGCTTCCCAAAGCCTCGCCGACTCCAAGGAAGAAGAGAAGTTGGCTCCGGCAGATAGCTCCCCTTCTAAATCTGGCTCCCCTTCTAAATCTGACTCCCCTTCTAAATCTGGCTCCCCTTCTAAATCTGGCTCCCCCTCTAAAACTGGCTCCCCCTCTAAAACTGGCTCCCCCTCTAAAACTGGCTCCCCCTCTAAAACTGGCTCCCCCTCTAAAACTGGCTCCCCCTTTAAATCTGGCTCCCCCTCTAAATCTGGCTCCCCCTCTAAATCTGGCTCCCCCTCTAAATCTGGCTCCCCCTCTAAAACTGGCTCCCCCTCTAAATCTGGCTCCCCCTCTAAATCTGGCTCCCCCTCTAAAACTGGCTCCCCCTCTAAATCTGGCTCCCCCTCTGAGCCTTGATAACGTCCCCCCTTCACTCGTAACAAAGGGGCCGCCTTGTGGGGGGGTGTTTTATATTTATTTCCAGAATTATTATTTTTTATGTATTTTTGGTCCGTTAGTTGCTCTCCTGCGTTATGGCGGGTGGAAAAAATATTGCCGATGTTCAGAGGAGTCTTAGAGCAGCACTGCATGTTCAATCCTTACCCTTATCTTAATTCAAATGAGTATAACGAAACAGGACCAATATTTCCTCTGCAGCTTCCTGTGCAGGGAGTGGAAGGTGATGGTGTAGCACGAGCTCAGCAGATGCCTCTGATTTCATGTGCAGACAAGGAGTGATAATGGTGGCCAGGCAACTGAGTTTGGTGGGCAGGGACTTGGGCTTGGAGTAGTGGTTGACATAGTCATTCTGCAGTGTGTGTAAAGGAACGGAGAAGCCAGAGTGTACACTCTGCCGGCGTATGAGGGAATAGTATATACGTCCTGCGCAAGGAGCGAGCAATACTCGTACCCTGGAATCTGGTTTATTGTGCAGTGGGATGGAATAGTGGTCAAAATATGCAGTTAATGTGCAGCTTTCTGTGAGGGGAACAGAATGAAAAACATGCTACAACTGCCTGTGCAGGGAGTAGAAAGGCGAACGCGCTGCTTTTTCCTGTGCAGGGAGTAGAAAGGAGAGCACATACGCTGCTGCTTCCTGTGCAGGGAGTGAGAGGGAATAGAAAACGGGTATTTTAAAAATCTGGGCCGCATTTCATTCAGAATACCTGTCGTTTGGTATTTTAACCCCTTGCACGCTTGTGTTCATGCAGTGGGGTTCTCCCCCTCCCCACCCTTTTAAACATGCAGCGCCGCTTTAAAGCGGACCGCAAATATTACACGCTGTCATGATGCGTTTAAAATTTCAATGAGCCGGAGTCTGCTGGAAAAGGTTAAATGACAATATATCCCTTTTTTTGTTTGTTTTTTTTTTATCCTGTAATTTTCCTCTTGTGTTTTCTCCCCACGTTGTTCTTTTTCGTCTTCGGTAGTAAATGCTCCTGGTTTTCATGAGATTTGAATAAAGAATATTTTTGCTTGAGAAGGCAATGGTGCAGTTTATTTGGCGATTATATAGGGTTAAATATTAACTCGTGTGGCTGTGTTGAGCATGTGGGAACAAAAGTGGAGGGGACATTCCGTATATATTTAGTACATCTCGCTTTAGCTAATTCAATGCCGGCGACTGCTGAGAACGTAGGTTTCCCCATAATTCTCCTGTATTACACCGATCAACGCCAGTCGATCGTGTACCAATAAGGTGCCCACTACTTGGTAGAATATAGAGTTAAGGACCAGTGGTATTAAAAAATAGTTACCTGCTGTTCCTTAACAATAGTTCTCTCCCCAATTTCTAGGAGACTTAACACCTTAAGATAATAAAAAATGCACAAATGCGCACCAGGGATTAGTGGAAGGTAATTAATTAAAAATACACAAAAACTGAGGGGATCCAACCCCACCTCAGAACAGCTGTGCAGCTGGACGGCTAAGTATTACCAAGGAGAACACCTAATGGTGCACCATTAGGTGTTCTCCTTGGTAGTACTTAGCCGTCCAGCTGCACAGCTGTTCTGAGGTGGGGTTGGATCCCCTCAGTTTTTGTGTATTTTTAATAAATTACCTTCCACTAATCCCTGGTGCGCATTTGTGCATTTTTTATTATCTTGTTTTTCAGGGTGCCTTCCCCCCTTTCTAAGGGGTGTTCACCTAGATTTGAGAGTTTCTGGGGAGACGCTTTATGTACATGCTGCAAAGGGAACATCCACACCATCACACAGCACGAGCGCTGAATATCCTGTTTTTTCTACCTTCTGACTTAACACCTTATTAATTATTACACCTTCTGAGCCCTGAATTGGCCTGCCATTTGGCATAAGGTGTAACCTGAGTTTATGGCAATAATATAAAAACAACAACAATACCTGATCAGTATAATATTGATAAACTCACGTGATACAGGGTGTCCCGTCACTCAGGTAGGTTGCCCATAAAGAACAAACTGTCTACAGATTACTCAAACAATTAATCTAACAGCTTTTTTGTTAAAAGATAAAGCCATACCTTATTCCAAGTGTGCACGTTTGAGTAATGTAGGCAGCTGCTCCATCTGGGTTTCCTGCTCCCGAGGTGTTGGGTCCCTATTCGGGCGCCATCTGTCAAAGCGTAGATATAAAATCAATGAGTCAAGGGTTCAAAAAGTAACAACATGAGTTTATCTGTACCAAGGCACAATTGAGAGAAAAGAATTCCAACAAGGAGCTCAGGCCTCTGCCAACATATTGATTGGTATCACACTTTTATACATTTCAAAATGAGTAATACACCCCTCAAGGGGGCTGGCTTAGAGATAAATAATATGATGACATACAAAAATACATATTGGTTGATACATAAATATGCTTCATATGCTATATTCTTATCGATAATTTACCATAATGTGGGCCGCCCTTAACCTTGTGACATAAGGGAGTTACTGTGTCCATCCCTGTGTGTGCTGTATCTGTCAGATAACACTAACCTAATTTCAGCAGAATTATCTAAGGCAGGAATAACCTCTTACAAATGCATTTTCAATTTATTACATGACTCGTAGGAATTACACAAGGGTGGGTTACATCCAGAAGCGATACTCTGCAGAATCAAACATTCACAGTTCATTCACGAATGAAACAAATAAACGGATAAGCATACATACAAGCAAACACTCAGAAAATGGCGGTTTATGCCAAAATGGAGGTGATGATAGCCACACACATTATCTCAATCTTCACAGTAGGTTCTCTGCTTTTCAATTGTGTTTGCTCAACATTAAGCCCACCTTTTCCCTGTTAGACTCAGTACAGATGGGTACTGGGGTATCTGCGCAAACCCCTGTTTATCACCATGATCTCACACAAAAGGGAGAAGCCAGAGGAAATAAAACCACTCCTGTTGACATGCTAACTTTAATACATGAGTTAATAATAGTTCTAGGTGTCACTCATCCAGATGGAACTCGCACATTGCTGCCCCTTGGGATCCTTTTTGTCTTAGGTGGGACCACAGCTATAAAGCAATCGGTGTGCTTTGGAATAGGTTATATATTATGCATCTTCTGCTTTTTATTTTAGATCCCGCTCTCGGCAGAGCAGAAGCAGCCGATCTAGATCCAGGTTAGCAAACGGTTCAAGATGCACAGAGGGGAGCGGTAAAGGACTCCTTGGGTATAGCCATGGCTAGTAGCTGAGGCTATCCTCATGCTGCTAGGAGCTGATGATGAGATCCGCTGATTCAACATCATGCCAGGCAGTGGCATTGATTCCAGTGGAAAAAAGGGGGTGATAGTGCGCAGCTAATAATTGGTGAACAACAAATATCAAGTGAACAGTGCACCGTGATTAACAAACAATATTGTGGACCTTAGATGTGGATCTTGCACTAATCGTGGGTCTGCAGCCTTTCTTGGGGTGGCTCGACACCCCAGACACTAGACAAAAAACAAAAGAACAAGGTGCACAACGCACATAGTGTATTAAAGTATAAAATGTGACTTTATGGTTAAAAATAAATAGTTCTGCGTACATCAATTAGGAAATAAACAAGCAGTTGGTATATAGGTTTACCACACCAGGAGAAGACACTGTGCGACACCCTCAGATGGATCGCAGCATGCACTGGGTCTGCAGTCGTCTCATCAGTCTCTTCCAGCGTCCTCTGTTAGGGGATGGTAGATGGATGGGTCCTTTGTAGAGAGAGCCCCACAGCATACAGCTCACAGGTAGGTAAAGAAGCCGTAGGATTCAGCATCTATGGAACACTGCAGCATTTGCCGCCACTCCTCGTTGGGCCCTCAGCGGTGACGTCACTAGTCGCACCTCAGCTTCCGCAATGCTTCTCATGGAACGCACGGCGTGCGTGTCAGTCCAGAGTTGTAAGGCAGCGGGGAGAGATGTTTCGCCAGGCAAATGACTAATAAACAGTGTCCAAACAGTGTCCAGATTCACAAAGGATGGGGGGAGAAGAGCATAGACACCTCTAATCCAACGCGTTTCGTAACACTAGGTTACTTCTTCAGGGAATGTATGCATAGTGAAGGGGCATGTACATATATATATACTACACTTCACCCAATCACAAATGCGGTGTCTAATTGCCACATCATTAATTACAGGTGCAGCATATTGCTCTTGATTTGTGTTACTCTGTCTCACAGAACATATTAACAAACATTGTATAAAATTCATTCAGTCTAAAACAGATTTAATTCAAGTACATAATCGGCGCATGAAAAGTAGAGCTTCTGGAAAAGAAAAAGCCATAATTAGATACAAAGCAATAGCAATCTATAAAAAGGAATGGATGTCATTTTAAACACACAGATATTACAGAGACTAATAAAGTGACCAAATATCAATGTCCTCATTTAACCCCTTAGGGCTCAATGAATTCATCTTATATATCCAAAAAGTCTCTTGTTGTGAGAGACTTTTAATCCTGTCACCTCCCCTTCTTTCTTTGGGGACCACTTTTATTCCCTTAAATTGCAAACTAGAGGGATCTTTATTATGATAAAGTGCATAGTGACGGGAAAGACTATGTTTGTCATAACCTATTTTAATATTCCTGATGTGTTCCTGGATTCTAAGTTTCAGGCATCGTTTTGTGCGGCCAATATATTGCAGACCGCAATCACAATTTATCATGTATACCACATGTGTGGAATTGCAATTAATAAAAGTATCAATCACGAAACTCTCACCGGTGACAAATGATTTGAATGTTTTTCTCTCTGGATGGAGAAATTTGCATATGGAACATTTCCCACACTGATAGTTACCTATGGGTTTATCTCCAAGCCAAGTTAGTGGCTTTGCATGGGTATGACCCACATCACTGGGGGCTAATGTGTTTTTGAGATTTTTGGCCCTTCTGTATATAAACTTAGGAACTTTTGTAATTCGGTCATTTAAAATCGGATCAGTGCATAAAATTGCCCAGTGCCGTTGTACAATTCGTTCAATTTTTTTATTCATTGAATTGTAGGTTGTAATAAAGGGCACTTCAATTAGGTTATCCTGGGAATGACTTACTTCTTTTTTAACTTTTGGTTTTCCAGAAGCTCTACTTTTCATGCGCCGATTATGTACTTGAATTAAATCTGTTTTAGACTAAATGAATTTTATACAATGTTTGTTAATATGTTCTGTGAGACAGAGTAACACAAATCAAGAGCAATATGCTGCACCTGTAATTAATGATGTGGCAATTAGACACCGCATTTGTGATTGGGTGAAGTGTAGTATATATATATGTACATGCCCCTTCACTATGCATACATTCCCTGAAGAAGTAACCTAGTGTTACGAAACGCGTTGGATTAGAGGTGTCTATGCTCTTCTCCCCCCATCCTTTGTGAATCTGGACACTGTTTGGACACTGTTTATTAGTCATTTGCCTGGCGAAACATCTCTCCCCGCTGCCTTACAACTCTGGACTGACACGCACGCCGTGCGTTCCATGAGAAGCATTGCGGAAGCTGAGGTGCGACTAGTGACGTCACCGCTGAGCGCCCAACGAGGAGTGGCGGCAAATGCTGCAGTGTTCCATGGATGCTGAATCCTACGGCTTCTTTACCTACCTGTGAGCTGTATGCTGTGGGGCTCTCTCTACAAAGGACCCATCCATCTACCATCCCCTAACAGAGGACGCTGGAAGAGACTGATGAGACGACTGCAGACCCAGTGCATGCTGCGATCCATCTGAGGGTGTCGCACAGTGTCTTCTCCTGGTGTGGTAAACCTATTTACCAACTGCTTGTTTATTTCCTAATTGATGTACGCAGAACTATTTATTTTTAACCATAAAGTCACATTTTATACTTTAATACACTATGTGCGTTGTGCACCTTGTTCTTTTGTTTTTTGTCTAGTGGAATTGATTCGGCTGCTGTGGGGTGGGTTTGTCTGATGCGTCTTTACCCATTTTTCAGATCCCATTCTTGCTCCCGTAGCCGAAGCAGGAGGAGTGGAAGAAACCGCTCCCCGAGCAGGGGAAGAAAAAGCCAGAGCCGTAGCAAGGAGAGGACGAAAGGCAGGAATGGGAGCGTAGGCAGAGGTGGCAGTAGGCACAGGGGGAAGAGGGCGAGAGACAGCAGTAGCCGAAGCAAAGAGAGAAAGGCGAGAGCTAGTCGGAGCCGCAGCAAGGAGAGAGAGGAGGGAGCTAGTCGGAGCCGCAGCAAGGAGAGAGCGGAGGGAGCTAGTCAGAGCCGCAGCAAGGAGAGAGCGGAGGGAGCTAGTCGGAGCCGCAGCAAGGATAAAGCGGAGGGAGCTAGTCGAAGTCGGAGCCGCAGCAATGAGAGAGCGGAGGGAGCTAGTCGAAGTCGGAGCCGCAGCAAAGAGAGAGCGGAGGGAGCTAGTCGGAGCCGCAGCAAAGAGAGCAGAGGGAGCTAGTCGGAGCCGCAGCAAAGAGAGAGCAGAGGGCGCTAGTCGGAGCCGCAGCAAAGAGAGAGCGGAGGGGGCTAGTCGAAGTCGGAGCTGCAGCAAAGAGAGCGAGGGAGCAAGTCAGAGCCGCAGCAAAGAGAGAGCGGAGGGAGCTAATCGGAGCCGCAGCAAAGAGGGAGCTAGTAGGAGCCACAGCAAAGGGAGAGCTACTAGAAGCTGCAGCATAGAGGGAAAGGATAGAGTTACTCGTAGCTGCAGCATAGAGGGAAAGGATAGAGTTACTCGTAGCTGCAGCATAGAGGGAAAGGATAGAGTTACCCGTAGCTGCAGCATAGAGGGAAAGGATAGAGTTACTCGGAGCTGCAGCATAGAGGGAAAGGATAGAGTTACCCGTAGCTGCAGCATAGAGGGAAAAGAGAGAGTTACTCGGAGCTGCAGCATAGAGGGAAAGGATAGAGTTGCTCGGAGCCAAAGCATAGAGGGAAAGGAGAGAGTTGCTCGGAGCCAAAGCATAGAGGGAAAGGAGCGAGTTGCTCGGAGCCAAATCATAGAGGGAAAGGATAGAGTTAGTCGGAGCAAAAGCAAGGAGAGAGCTAGTAGGAGCCTCAGCAAAGAGGGAGAGGAGAGCCGCAGCTGCAGCAAGGAGAGAGGTAGTCGGAGCCTCAGCAGAGAGAGAAAGGAGAAGGCTAGTCGGAGCCGCAGCAGAGAGAGAAAGGAGAAGGCTAGTCGGAGCCGCAGCAGAAAGAGGAAGTCAAGAGCTAGTCGGAGCCGCAGCAAGGGGAGAAGAGCTAGGGACAGTCGGAGCCGCAGCAAGGGTAGAAGAGCTAGGGATAGTAGGAGCTGCAGCAAGGGGAGAAGAGCTAGGGACAGTCGGAGTCGCAGCAAGGGGAGAAGAGCTAGGGACAGTCGGAGCCGAAGCAGGGGGAGAAGAGCTAGGGATAGTCGGAGCCGCAGCAAAGGGAGAAGAGCTAGGGACAGTCGCAGCCGCAGCAAGGGAAGACGAGCTAGGAACAGTCGGAGCCGCAGCAAGGGGAGAAGAGCTAGGGACAGTCGGAGTCGCAGCAAGGGGAGAAGAGCTAGGGACAGTCGGAGTCGCAGCAAGGGGAGAAGAGCTAGGGACAGTCGGAGCCGAAGCAGGGGGAGAAGAGCTAGGGATAGTCGGAGCCGCAGCAAAGGGAGAAGAGCTAGGGACAGTCGCAGCCGCAGCAAGGGTAGAAGAGCTAGGGATAGTCGGAGCCGCAGCAAGGGAAGACGAGCTAGGAACAGTCAGAGCCGCAGCAAGGGTAGAAGAGCTAGGGACAGCCGGAGCCGCAGGGAGACACATAGCCGAAGGAAGGGGAAGAGCAGGAGCCGCAGCAAAGATAGGAGAGGGAAGTCCAGCAGGAGCAAAGAGAGGAGGGACAGGCACAGCCGTAGTCGCAGCAAGGAGAGAAGTAGGAGTGGGAGAGGGGGGAGATCCAGTCGGGAGCGCGAGACGAGCCAGAGCAAACAGAGCGAGGAGACCAGCAAGAAGCGAAGCCGTGAGAGAAGCTGCAGCAGCGGGGGTAATGAAGACCGGACCAAGAGAATCAAGGGAGAAGAAATTGTTGCATTCACCACAGAGTCTGACCAGGAGCAAGAGAACGATGAGACAGAGGGCAGCATCCAGCAGGCACTGGGAGACACTGCTTCGGCAGACACCGCTTCCCAAAGCCTCGCCGACTCCAAGGAAGAAGAGAAGTTGGCTCCGGCAGATAGCTCCCCTTCTAAATCTGGCTCCCCTTCTAAATCTGGCTCCCCTTCTAAATCTGGCTCCCCTTCTAAATCTGGCTCCCCTTCTAAATCTGGCTCCCCTTCTAAATCTGGCTCCCCTTCTAAATCTGGCTCCCCTTCTAAATCTGGCTCCCCTTCTAAATCTGACTCCCCTTCTAAATCTGGCTCCCCTTCTAAATCTGGCTCCCCTTCTAAATCTGGCTCCCCTTCTAAAACTGGCTCCCCCTCTAAATCTGGCTCCCCCTCTAAAACTGGCTCCCCCTCTAAAACTGGCTCCCCCTCTAAAACTGGCTTCCCCTCTAAATCTGGCTCCCCCTCTAAATCTGGCTCCCCCTCTAAATCTGGCTCCCCCTCTAAAACTGGCTCCCCCTCTAAAACTGGCTCCCCCTCTAAATCTGGCTCCCCCTCTAAATCTGGCTCCCCCTCTAAATCTGGCTTCCCCTCTAAATCTGGCTCCCCCTCTGAGCCTTGATAATGTCCCCCCTTCACTCGTAACAAAGGGGCCGCCTTGTGGGGGGGTGTTTTATATTTATTTCCAGAATTATTATTTTTTATGTATTTTTGGTCCGTTAGTTGCTCTCCTGCGTTATGGCGGGTGGAAAAAATATTGCCGATGTTCAGAGGAGTCTTAGAGCAGCACTGCATGTTCAATCCTTACCCTTATCTTAATTCAAATGAGTATAACGAAACAGGACCAATATTTCCTCTGCAGCTTCCTGTGCAGGGAGTGGAAGGTGATGGTGTAGCACGAGCTCAGCAGATGCCTCTGATTTCATGTGCAGACAAGGAGTGATAATGGTGGCCAGGCAACTGAGTTTGGTGGGCAGGGACTTGGGCTTGGAGTAGTGGTTGACATAGTCATTCTGCAGTGTGTGTAAAGGAACGGAGAAGCCAGAGTGTACACTCTGCCGGCGTATGAGGGAATAGTATATACGTCCTGCGCAAGGAGCGAGCAATACTCGTACCCTGGAATCTGGTTTATTGTGCAGTGGGATGGAATAGTGGTCAAAATATGCAGTTAATGTGCAGCTTTCTGTGAGGGGAACAGAATGAAAAACATGCTACAACTTCCTGTGCAGGGAGTAGAAAGGCGAACACGCTGCTTTTTCCTGTGCAGGGAGTAGAAAGGCGAACGCGCTGCTTTTTCCTGTGCAGGGAGTAGAAAGGAGAGCACATACGCTGCTGCTTCCTGTGCAGAGAGTGAGAGGGAATAGAAAACCGGTATTTTAAAAATCTGGGCCGCATTTCATTCAGAATACCTGTCGTTTGGTATTTTAACCCCTTGCACGCTTGTGTTCATGCAGTGGGGTTCTCCCCCTCCCCACCCTTTTAAACATGCAGCGCCGCTTTAAAGCGGACCGCAAATATTACACGCTGTCATGATGCGTTTAAAATTTCAATGAGCCGGAGTCTGCTGGAAAAGGTTAAATGACAATATATCCCTTTTTTTGTTTGTTTTTTTTTTTATCCTGTAATTTTCCTCTTGCGTTTTCTCCCCACGTTGTTCTTTTTCGTCTTCGGTAGTAAATGCTCCTGGTTTTCATGAGATTTGAATAAAGAATATTTTTGCTTGAGAAGGCAATGGTGCAGTTTATTTGGCGATTATATAGGGTTAAATATTAACTATTGTGGCTGTGTTGAGCATGTGGGAACAAAAGTGGAGGGGACATTCCGTATATATTTAGTACATCTCGCTTTAGCTAATTCAATGCCGGCGACTGCTGAGAACGTAGGTTTCCCCATAATTCTCCTGTATTACACCGATCAACGCCAGTCGATCGTGTACCAATAAGGTGCCCACTACTTGGTAGAATATAGAGTTAAGGACCAGTGGTATTAAAAAATAGTTACCTGCTGTTCCTTAACAATAGTTCTCTCCCCAATTTCTAGGAGACTTAACACCTTAAGATAATAAAAAATGCACAAATGCGCACCAGGGATTAGTGGAAGGTAATTTATTAAAAATACACAAAAACTGAGGGGATCCAACCCCACCTCAGAACAGCTGTGCAGCTGGACGGCTAAGTATTACCAAGGAGAACACCTAATGGTGCACCATTAGGTGTTCTCCTTGGTAGTACTTAGCCGTCCAGCTGCACAGCTGTTCTTAGGTGGGGTTGGATCCCGTCAGTTTTTGTGTATTTTTAATAAATTACCTTCCACTAATCCCTGGTGCACATTTGTGCATTTTTTATTATCTTGTTTTTCAGGGTGCCTTCCCCCCTTTCTAAGGGGTGTTCACCTAGATTTGAGAGTTTCTGGGGAGACGCTTTATGTACATGCTGCAAAGGGAACATCCACACCATCACACAGCACGAGCGCTGAATATCCTGTTTTTTCTACCTTCTGACTTAACACCTTATTAATTATTACACCTTCTGAGCCCTGAATTGGCCTGCCATTTGGCATAAGGTGTAACCTGAGTTTATGGCAATAATATAAAAACAACAACAATACCTGATCAGTATAATTTTGATAAACTCACGTGATACAGGGTGTCCCGTCACTCAGGTAGGTTGCCCATAAAGAACAAACTGTCTACAGATTACTCAAACAATTAATCTAACGGCTTTTTTTGTTAAAAGATAAAGCCATACCTTATTCCAAGTGTGCACGTTTGAGTAATGTAGGCAGCTGCTCCATCTGGGTTTCCTGCTCCCGAGGTGTTGGGTCCCTATTCGGGCGCCATCTGTCAAAGCGTAGATATAAAATCAATGAGTCAAGGGTTCAAAAAGTAACAACATGAGTTTATCTGTACCAAGGCACAATTGAGAGAAAAGAATTCCAACAAGGAGCTCAGGCCTCTGCCAACATATTGATTGGTATCACACTTTTATACATTTCAAAATGAGTAATACACCCCTCAAGGGGGCTGGCTTAGAGATAAATAATAATATGATGACATACAAAAATACATATTGGTTGATACATAAATATGCTTCATATGCTATATTCTTATCGATAATTTACCATAATGTGGGCCGCCCTTAACCTTGTGACATAAGGGAGTTACTGTGTCCATCCCTGTGTGTGCTGTATCTGTCAGATAACACTAACCTAATTTCAGCAGAATTATCTAAGGCAGGAATAACCTCTTACAAATGCATTTTCAATTTATTACATGACTCGTAGGAATTACACAAGGGTGGGTTACATCCAGAAGCGATACTCTGCAGAATCAAACATTCACAGTTCATTCACGAATGAAACAAATAAACGGATAAGCATACATACAAGCAAACACTCAGAAAATGGCGGTTTATGCCAAAATGGAGGTGATGATAGCCACACACATTATCTCAATCTTCACAGTAGGTTCTCTGCTTTTCAATTGTGTTTGCTCAACATTAAGCCCACCTTTTCCCTGTTAGACTCAGTACAGATGGGTACTGGGGTATCTGCGCAAACCCCTGTTTATCACCATGATCTCACACAAAAGGGAGAAGCCAGAGGAAATAAAACCACTCCTGTTGACATGCTAACTTTAATACATGAGTTAATAATAGTTCTAGGTGTCACTCATCCAGATGGAACTCGCACATTGCTGCCCCTTGGGATCCTTTTTGTCTTAGGTGGGACCACAGCTATAAAGCAATCGGTGTGCTTTGGAATAGGTTATATATTATGCATCTTCTGCTTTGTATTTTAGATCCCGCTCTCGGCAGAGCAGAAGCAGCCGATCTAGATCCAGGTTAGCAAACGGTTCAAGATGCACAGAGGGGAGCGGTAAAGGACTCCTTGGGTATAGCCATGGCTAGTAGCTGAGGCTATCCTCATGCTGCTAGGAGCTGATGATGAGATCCGCTGATTCAACATCATGCCAGGCAGTGGCATTGATTCCAGTGGAAAAAAGGGGGTGATAGTGCGCAGCTAATAATTGGTGAACAACAAATATCAAGTGAACAGTGCACCGTGATTAACAAACAATATTGTGGACCTTAGATGTGGATCTTGCACTAATCGTGGGTCTGCAGCCTTTCTTGGGGTGGCTCGACACCCCAGACACTAGACAAAAAACAAAAGAACAAGGTGCACAACGCACATAGTGTATTAAAGTATAAAATGTGACTTTATGGTTAAAAATAAATAGTTCTGCGTACATCAATTAGGAAATAAACAAGCAGTTGGTATATAGGTTTACCACACCAGGAGAAGACACTGTGCGACACCCTCAGATGGATCGCAGCATGCACTGGGTCTGCAGTCGTCTCATCAGTCTCTTCCAGCGTCCTCTGTTAGGGGATGGTAGATGGATGGGTCCTTTGTAGAGAGAGCCCCACAGCATACAGCTCACAGGTAGGTAAAGAAGCCGTAGGATTCAGCATCCATGGAACACTGCAGCATTTGCCGCCACTCCTCGTTGGGCCCTCAGCGGTGACGTCACAAGTCGCACCTCAGCTTCCGCAATGCTTCTCATGGAACGCACGGCATGCGTGTCAGTCCAGAGTTGTAAGGCAGCGGGGAGAGATGTTTCGCCAGGCAAATGACTAATAAACAGTGTCCAAACAGTGTCCAGATTCACAAAGGATGGGGGGAGAAGAGCATAGACACCTCTAATCCAACGCGTTTCGTAACACTAGGTTACTTCTTCAGGGAATGTATGCATAGTGAAGGGGCATGTACATATATATATATACTACACTTCACCCAATCACAAATGCGGTGTCTAATTGCCACATCATTAATTACAGGTGCAGCATATTGCTCTTGATTTGTGTTACTCTGTCTCACAGAACATATTAACAAACATTGTATAAAATTCATTTAGTCTAAAACAGATTTAATTCAAGTACATAATCGGCGCATGAAAAGTAGAGCTTCTGGAAAAGAAAAAGCCATAATTAGATACAAAGCAATAGCAATCTATAAAAAGGAATGGATGTCATTTTAAACACACAGATATTACAGAGACTAATAAAGTGACCAAATATCAATGTCCTCATTTAACCCCTTAGGGCTCAATGAATTCATCTTATATATCCAAAAAGTCTCTTGTTGTGAGAGACTTTTAATCCTGTCACCTCCCCTTCTTTCTTTGGGGACCACTTTTATTCCCTTAAATTGCAAACTAGAGGGATCTTTATTATGATAAAGTGCATAGTGACGGGAAAGACTATGTTTGTCATAACCTATTTTAATATTCCTGATGTGTTCCTGGATTCTAAGTTTCAGGCATCGTTTTGTGCGGCCAATATATTGCAGACCGCAATCACAATTTATCATGTATACCACATGTGTGGAATTGCAATTAATAAAAGTATCAATCACGAAACTCTCACCGGTGACAAATGATTTGAATGTTTTTCTCTCTGGATGGAGAAATTTGCATATGGAACATTTCCCACACTGATAGTTACCTATGGGTTTATCTCCAAGCCAAGTTAGTGGCTTTGCATGGGTATGACCCACATCACTGGGGGCTAATGTGTTTTTGAGATTTTTGGCCCTTCTGTATATAAACTTAGGAACTTTTGTAATTCGGTCATTTAAAATCGGATCAGTGCATAAAATTGCCCAGTGCCGTTGTACAATTCGTTCAATTTTTTTATTCATTGAATTGTAGGTTGTAATAAAGGGCACTTCAATTAGGTTATCCTGGGAATGACTTACTTTTATTCTTTTTTAACTTTTGGTTTTCCAGAAGCTCTACTTTTCATGCGCCGATTATGTACTTGAATTAAATCTGTTTTAGACTAAATGAATTTTATACAATGTTTGTTAATATGTTCTGTGAGACAGAGTAACACAAATCAAGAGCAATATGCTGCACCTGTAATTAATGATGTGGCAATTAGACACCGCATTTGTGATTGGGTGAAGTGTAGTATATATATATGTACATGCCCCTTCACTATGCATACATTCCCTGAAGAAGTAACCTAGTGTTACGAAACGCGTTGGATTAGAGGTGTCTATGCTCTTCTCCCCCCATCCTTTGTGAATCTGGACACTGTTTGGACACTGTTTATTAGTCATTTGCCTGGCGAAACATCTCTCCCCGCTGCCTTACAACTCTGGACTGACACGCATGCCGTGCGTTCCATGAGAAGCATTGCGGAAGCTGAGGTGCGACTTGTGACGTCACCGCTGAGGGCCCAACGAGGAGTGGCGGCAAATGCTGCAGTGTTCCATGGATGCTGAATCCTACGGCTTCTTTACCTACCTGTGAGCTGTATGCTGTGGGGCTCTCTCTACAAAGGACCCATCCATCTACCATCCCCTAACAGAGGACGCTGGAAGAGACTGATGAGACGACTGCAGACCCAGTGCATGCTGCGATCCATCTGAGGGTGTCGCACAGTGTCTTCTCCTGGTGTGGTAAACCTATATACCAACTGCTTGTTTATTTCCTAATTGATGTACGCAGAACTATTTATTTTTAACCATAAAGTCACATTTTATACTTTAATACACTATGTGCGTTGTGCACCTTGTTCTTTTGTTTTTTGTCTAGTGGAATTGATTCGGCTGCTGTGGGGTGGGTTTGTCTGATGCGTCTTTACCCATTTTTCAGATCCCATTCTCGCTCCCGTAACCGAAGCAGGAGGAGTGGAAGAAACCGCTCCCCGAGCAGGGGAAGAAAAAGCCAGAGCCGTAGCAAGGAGAGGACGAAAGGCAGGAATGGGAGCGTAGGCAGAGGTGGCAGTAGGCGCAGGGGGAAGAGGGCGAGAGACAGCAGTAGCCGAAGCAAAGAGAGAAAGGCGAGAGCTAGTCGGAGCCGCAGCAAGGAGAGAGAGGAGGGAGCTAGTCGGAGCCGCAGCAAGGAGAGAGCGGAGGGAGCTAGTCAGAGCCGCAGCAAGGAGAGAGCGGAGGGAGCTAGTCGGAGCCGCAGCAAGGATAAAGCGGAGGGAGCTAGTCGAAGTCGGAGCCGCAGCAATGAGAGAGCGGAGGGAGCTAGTCGAAGTCGGAGCCGCAGCAAAGAGAGAGCGGAGGGAGCTAGTCGGAGCCGCAGCAAAGAGAGCAGAGGGAGCTAGTCGGAGCCGCAGCAAAGAGAGAGCAGAGGGCGCTAGTCGGAGCCGCAGCAAAGAGAGAGCGGAGGGGGCTAGTCGAAGTCGGAGCTGCAGCAAAGAGAGCGAGGGAGCAAGTCGGAGCCGCAGCAAAGAGAGAGCGGAGGGAGCTAATCGGAGCCACAGCAAAGAGGGAGCTAGTAGGAGCCACAGCAAAGGGAGAGCTACTAGAAGCTGCAGCATAGAGGGAAAGGATATAGTTACTCGTAGCTGCAGCATAGAGGGAAAGGATAGAGTTACCCGTAGCTGCAGCATAGAGGGAAAGGATAGAGTTACTCGGAGCTGCAGCATAGAGGGAAAGGATAGAGTTACCCGTAGCTGCAGCATAGAGGGAAAGGATAGAGTTACCTGTAGCTGCAGCATAGAGGGAAAAGAGAGAGTTACTCGGAGCTGCAGCATAGAGGGAAAGGATAGAGTTGCTCGGAGCCAAAGCATAGAGGGAAAGGAGAGAGTTGCTCGGAGCCAAATCATAGAGGGAAAGGATAGAGTTAGTCGGAGCCAAAGCAAGGAGAGAGCTAGTCGGAGCCTCAGCAAAGAGGGAGAGGAGAGCCGCAGCTGCAGCAAGGAGAGAGGTAGTCGGAGCCTCAGCAGAGAGAGAAAGGAGAAGGCTAGTCGGAGCCGCAGCAGAGAGAGAAAGGAGAAGGCTAGTCGGAGCCGCAGCAGAAAGAGGAAGTCAAGAGCTAGTCGGAGCCGCAGCAAGGGGAGAAGAGCTAGGGACAGTCGGAGTCGCAGCAAGGGTAGAAGAGCTAGGGATAGTCGGAGCCGCAGCAAGGGGAGAAGAGCTAGGGACAGTCGGAGCCGCAGCAAGGGGAGAAGAGCTAGGGACAGTCGGAGTCGCAGCAAGGGGAGAAGAGCTAGGGACAGTCGGAGCCGAAGCAGGGGGAGAAGAGCTAGGGATAGTCGGAGCCGCAGCAAAGGGAGAAGAGCTAGGGACAGTCGCAGCCGCAGCAAGGGAAGACGAGCAAGGAACAGTCAGAGCCGCAGCAAGGGTAGAAGAGCTAGGGATAGTCGGAGCCGCAGCAAGGGGAGAAGAGCTAGGGACAGCCGGAGCCGCAGCAAGGGGAGAAGAGCTAGGGACAGTCAGAGCCGCAGGGAGACACATAGCCGAAAGAAGGGGAAGAGCAGGAGCCGCAGCAAAGATAGGAGAGGGAAGTCCAGCAGGAGCAAAGAGAGGAGGGACAGGCACAGCCGTAGTCGCAGCAAGGAGAGAAGTAGGAGTGGGAGAGGGGGGAGATCCAGTCGGGAGCGCGAGACGAGCCAGAGCAAACAGAGGGAGGAGACCAGCAAGAAGCGAAGCCGTGAGAGAAGCTGCAGCAGCGGGGGTAATGAAGACCGGACCAAGAGAATCAAGGGAGAAGAAATTGTTGCATTCACCACAGAGTCTGACCAGGAGCAAGAGAACGATGAGACAGAGGGCAGCATCCAGCAGGCACTGGGAGACACCGCTTCGGCAGACACCGCTTCCCAAAGTCTCGCCGACTCCAAGGAAGAAGAGAAGTTGGCTCCGGCAGATAGCTCCCCTTCTAAATCTGGCTCCCCTTCTAAATCTGGCTCCCCTTCTAAATCTGGCTCCCCTTCTAAATCTGACTCCCCTTCTAAATCTGGCTCCCCTTCTAAATCTGGCTCCCCTTCTAAATCTGGCTCCCCTTCTAAATCTGGCTCCCCCTCTAAATCTGGCTCCCCCTCTAAAACTGGCTCCCCCTCTAAAACTGGCTCCCCCTCTAAAACTGGCTCCCCCTCTAAAACTGGCTCCCCCTCTAAATCTGGCTCCCCCTCTAAATCTGGCTCCCCCTCTAAATCTGGCTCCCCCTCTAAAACTGGCTCCCCCTCTAAAACTGGCTCCCCCTCTAAATCTGGCTCCCCCTCTAAATCTGGCTCCCCCTCTAAATCTGGCTTCCCCTCTAAATCTGGCTCCCCCTCTGAGCCTTGATAACGTCCCCCCTTCACTCGTAACAAAGGGGCCGCCTTGTGGGGGGGTGTTTTATATTTATTTCCAGAATTATTATTTTTTATGTATTTTTGGTCCGTTAGTTGCTCTCCTGCGTTATGGCGGGTGGAAAAAATATTGCCGATGTTCAGAGGAGTCTTAGAGCAGCACTGCATGTTCAATCCTTACCCTTATCTTAATTCAAATGAGTATAACGAAACAGGACCAATATTTCCTCTGCAGCTTCCTGTGCAGGGAGTGGAAGGTGATGGTGTAGCACGAGCTCAGCAGATGCCTCTGATTTCATGTGCAGACAAGGAGTGATAATGGTGGCCAGGCAACTGAGTTTGGTGGGCAGGGACTTGGGCTTGGAGTAGTGGTTGACATAGTCATTCTGCAGTGTGTGTAAAGGAACGGAGAAGCCAGAGTGTACACTCTGCCGGCGTATGAGGGAATAGTATATACGTCCTGCGCAAGGAGCGAGCAATACTCGTACCCTGGAATCTGGTTTATTGTGCAGTGGGATGGAATAGTGGTCAAAATATGCAGTTAATGTGCAGCTTTCTGTGAGGGGAACAGAATGAAAAACATGCTACAACTTCCTGTGCAGGGAGTAGAAAGGCGAACACGCTGCTTTTTCCTGTGCAGGGAGTAGAAAGGCGAACGCGCTGCTTTTTCCTGTGCAGGGAGTAGAAAGGAGAGCACATACGCTGCTGCTTCCTGTGCAGGGAGTGAGAGGGAATAGAAAACGGGTATTTTAAAAATCTGGGCCGCATTTCATTCAGAATACCTGTCGTTTGGTATTTTAACCCCTTGCACACTTGTGTCATGCAGTGGGGTTCTCCCCCTCCCCACCCTTTTAAACATGCAGCGCCGCTTTAAAGCGGACCGCAAATATTACACGCTGTCATGACGCGTTTAAAATTTCAATGAGCCGGAGTCTGCTGGAAAAGGTTAAATGACAATATATCCCTTTTTTTGTTTGTTTTTTTTTTTATCCTGTAATTTTCCTCTTGCGTTTTCTCCCCACGTTGTTCTTTTTCGTCTTCGGTAGTAAATGCTCCTGGTTTTCATGAGATTTGAATAAAGAATATTTTTGCTTGAGAAGGCAATGGTGCAGTTTATTTGGCGATTATATAGGGTTAAATATTAACTCTTGTGGCTGTGTTGAGCATGTGGGAACAAAAGTGGAGGGGACATTCCGTATATATTTAGTACATCTCGCTTTAGCTAATTCAATGCCGGCGACTGCTGAGAACGTAGGTTTCCCCATAATTCTCCTGTATTACACCGATCAACGCCAGTCGATCGTGTACCAATAAGGTGCCCACTACTTGGTAGAATATAGAGTTAAGGACCAGTGGTATTAAAAAATAGTTACCTGCTGTTCCTTAACAATAGTTCTCTCCCCAATTTCTAGGAGACTTAACACCTTAAGATAATAAAAAATGCACAAATGCGCACCAGGGATTAGTGGAAGGTAATTTATTAAAAATACACAAAAACTGAGGGGATCCAACCCCACCTCAGAACAGCTGTGCAGCTGGATGGCTAAGTATTACCAAGGAGAACACCTAATGGTGCACCATTAGGTGTTCTCCTTGGTAGTACTTAGCCGTCCAGCTGCACAGCTGTTCTTAGGTGGGGTTGGATCCCGTCAGTTTTTGTGTATTTTTAATAAATTACCTTCCACTAATCCCTGGTGCACATTTGTGCATTTTTTATTATCTTGTTTTTCAGGGTGCCTTCCCCCCTTTCTAAGGGGTGTTCACCTAGATTTGAGAGTTTCTGGGGAGACGCTTTATGTACATGCTGCAAAGGGAACATCCACACCATCACACAGCACGAGCGCTGAATATCCTGTTTTTTCTACCTTCTGACTTAACACCTTATTAATTATTACACCTTCTGAGCCCTGAATTGGCCTGCCATTTGGCATAAGGTGTAACCTGAGTTTATGGCAATAATATAAAAACAACAACAATACCTGATCAGTATAATTTTGATAAACTCACGTGATACAGGGTGTCCCGTCACTCAGGTAGGTTGCCCATAAAGAACAAACTGTCTACAGATTACTCAAACAATTAATCTAACGGCTTTTTTTGTTAAAAGATAAAGCCATACCTTATTCCAAGTGTGCACGTTTGAGTAATGTAGGCAGCTGCTCCATCTGGGTTTCCTGCTCCCGAGGTGTTGGGTCCCTATTCGGGCGCCATCTGTCAAAGCGTAGATATAAAATCAATGAGTCAAGGGTTCAAAAAGTAACAACATGAGTTTATCTGTACCAAGGCACAATTGAGAGAAAAGAATTCCAACAAGGAGCTCAGGCCTCTGCCAACATATTGATTGGTATCACACTTTTATACATTTCAAAATGAGTAATACACCCCTCAAGGGGGCTGGCTTAGAGATAAATAATAATATGATGACATACAAAAATACATATTGGTTGATACATAAATATGCTTCATATGCTATATTCTTATCGATAATTTACCATAATGTGGGCCGCCCTTAACCTTGTGACATAAGGGAGTTACTGTGTCCATCCCTGTGTGTGCTGTATCTGTCAGATAACACTAACCTAATTTCAGCAGAATTATCTAAGGCAGGAATAACCTCTTACAAATGCATTTTCAATTTATTACATGACTTGTAGGAATTACACAAGGGTGGGTTACATCCAGAAGCGATACTCTGCAGAATCAAACATTCACAGTTCATTCACGAATGAAACAAATAAACGGATAAGCATACATACAAGCAAACACTCAGAAAATGGCGGTTTAGGCCAAAATGGAGGTGATGATAGCCACACACATTATCTCAATCTTCACAGTAGGTTCTCTGCTTTTCAATTGTGTTTGCTCAACATTAAGCCCACCTTTTCCCTGTTAGACTCAGTACAGATGGGTACTGGGGTATCTGCGCAAACCCCTGTTTATCACCATGATCTCACACAAAAGGGAGAAGCCAGAGGAAATAAAACCACTCCTGTTGACATGCTAACTTTAATACATGAGTTAATAATAGTTCTAGGTGTCACTCATCCAGATGGAACTCGCACATTGCTGCCCCTTGGGATCCTTTTTGTCTTAGGTGGGACCACAGCTATAAAGCAATCGGTGTGCTTTGGAATAGGTTATATATTATGCATCTTCTGCTTTGTATTTTAGATCCCGCTCTCGGCAGAGCAGAAGCAGCCGATCTAGATCCAGGTTAGCAAACGGTTCAAGATGCACAGAGGGGAGCGGTAAAGGACTCCTTGGGTATAGCCATGGCTAGTAGCTGAGGCTATCCTCATGCTGCTAGGAGCTGATGATGAGATCCGCTGATTCAACATCATGCCAGGCAGTGGCATTGATTCGGCTGCTGTGGGGTGGGTTTGTCTGATGCGTCTTTACCCATTTTTCAGATCCCATTCTCGCTCCCGTAGCCGAAGCAGGAGGAGTGGAAGAAGCCGCTCCCCGAGCAGGGGAAGAAAAAGCCAGAGCCGTAGCAAGGAGAGGACGAAAGGCAGGAATGGGAGCGTAGGCAGAGGTGGCAGTAGGCGCAGGGGGAACAGGGCGAGAGACAGCAGGAGCCGAAGCAAAGAGAGAAAGGCGAGAGCTAGTCGGAGCCGCAGCAAGGAGAGAGAGGAGGGAGCTAGTCGGAGCCGCAGAAAGGAGAGAGCAGAGGGAGCTAGTCGGAGCCGCAGCAAGGAGAGTGCGGAGGGAGCTAGTCGGAGCCGCAGCAAGGATAAAGCGGAGGGAGCTAGTCGAAGTCGGAGCCGCAGCAATGAGAGAGCGGAGGGAGCTAGTCGAAGTCGGAGCCGCAGCAAAGAGAGAGCGGAGGGAGCTAGTCGGAGCCGCAGCAAAGAGAGCGGAGGGAGCTAGTCGGAGCCGCAGCAAAGAGAGAGCAGAGGGCGCTAGTCGGAGCCGCAGCAAAGAGAGAGCGGAGGGGGCTAGTCAAAGTCAGAGCTGCAGCGAAGAGAGAGCGAGGGAGCAAGTCGGAGCCGCAGCAAAGAGAGCGCGGAGGGAGCTAGTCGGAGCCGCAGCAAAGAGGGAGCTAGTAGGAGCCACAGCAAAGGGAGAGCTACTAGAAGCTGCAGCATAGAGGGAAAGGATAGAGTTACTCGGAGCTGCAGCATAGAGGGAAAGGATAGAGTTACCCGTAGCTGCAGCATAGAGGGAAAGGATAGAGTTACTCGGAGCTGCAGCATAGAGGGAAAGGATAGAGTTACCTGTAGCTGCAGCATAGAGGGAAAGGATAGAGTTACCTGTAGCTGCAGCATAGAGGGAAAGGAGAGAGTTACCCGTAGCTGCAGCATAGAGGGAAAGGATAGAGTTAACCGTAGCTGCAGCATAGAGGGAAAGGATAGAGTTACCCGTAGCTGCAGCATAGAGGGAAAGGATAGAGTTACCTGTAGCTGCAGCATAGAGGGAAAAGAGAGAGTTACTCTGAGCTGCAGCATAGAGGGAAAGGAGAGAGTTGCTCGGAGCCAAAGCATAGAGGGAAAGGAGAGAGTTAGTCGGAGCCAAAGCAAGGAGAGAGCTAGTCGAGCCTCAGCAAAGAGGGAGAGGAGAGCCGCAGCTGCAGCAAGGAGAGAGGTAGTCGGAGCCGCAGCAGAGAGAGAAAGGAGAAGGCTAGTCGGAGCCGCAGCAGAGAGAGAAAGGAGAAGGCTAGTCGGAGCTGCAGCAGAGAGAGAAAGGAGAAGGCTAGTTGGAGCCGAAGCAGAGAGAGAAAGGAGAAGGCTAGTCGGAGCCGCAGCAGAGAGAGGAAGTCAAGAGCGAGTCGGAGCCGCAGCAAGGGGAGAAGAGCTAGAGACAGTCGGAGCCGCAGCAGGGGGAGAAGAGCTAGGGATAGTCGGAGCCGCAGCAAAGGGAGAAGAGCTAGGGATAGTCGGAGCCGCAGCAAAGGGAGAAGAGCTAGGGACAGTCGCAGCCGCAGCAAGGGTAGAAGAGCTAGGGATAGTCGGAGCCGCAGCAAGGGAAGACGAGCTAGGAACAGTCGGAGCCGCAGCAAGGGGAGAAGAGCTAGGGATAGTCGGAGCCGCAGCAAAGGGTGAAGAGCTAGGGATAGTCGGAGCCGCAGCAAAGGGAGAAGAGCTAGGGACAGTCGGAGCCGCAGCAAGGGGAGAAGAGCTAGGGACAGTCGGAGCCGAAGCAGGGGGAGAAGAGCTAGGGACAGTCGGAGCCGCAGCAGGGGGAGAAGAGCTAGGGATAGTCGGAGCCGCAGCAAAGGGAGAAGAGCTAGGGACAGTCGGAGCCGCAGCAAGGGAAGATGAGCTAGGAACAGTCGGAGCCGCAGCAGGGGGAGAAGAGCTAGGGATAGTCGGAGCCGCAGCAAGGGGAGAAGAGCTAGGGACAGCCGGAGCCGCAGCAAGGGGAGAAGAGCTAGGGACAGTCGGAGCCGCAGGGAGACACATAGCCGAAGGAAGGGGAAGAGCAGGAGCCGCAGCAAAGATAGGAGAGGGAAGTCCAGCAGGAGCAAAGAGAGGAGGGACAGGCACAGCCGTAGTCGCAGCAAGGAGAGAAGTAGGAGTGGGAGAGGGGGGAGATCCAGTCCGGAGCGCGAGACGAGCCAGAGCAAACAGAGGGAGGAGACCAGCAAGAAGCGAAGCCGTGAGAGAAGCTGCAGCAGCGGGGGTAATGAAGACCGGACCAAGAGAATCAAGGGAGAAGAAATTGTTGCATTCACCACAGAGTCTGACCAGGAGCAAGAGAATGATGAGACAGAGGGCAGTATCCAGCAGGCACTGGGAGACACCGCTTCGGCAGACACCGCTTCCCAAAGCCTCGCCGACTCCAAGGAAGAAGAGAAGTTGGCTCCGACAGATAGCTCCCCTTCTAAATCTGGCTCCCCTTCTAAATCTGGCTCCCCTTCTAAATCTGTCTCCCCTTCTAAATCTGGCTCCCCCTCTAAAACTGGCTCCCCCTCTAAAACTGGCTCCCCCTCTAAAACTGACTCCCCCTCTAAAACTGGCTCCCCCTCTAAATCTGGCTTCCCCTCTAAATCTGGCTCCCCCTCTAAAACTGGCTCCCCCTCTAAATCTGGCTCCCCCTCTAAATCTGGCTCCCCCTCTAAATCTGGCTTCCCCTCTAAATCTGGCTCCCCCTCTGAGCCTTGATAGCGTCCCCCCTTCACTCGTAACAAAGGGGCCGCCTTGTGGGGGGGTGTTTTATATTTATTTCCAGAATTATTATTTTTTATGTATTTTTGGTCCGTTAGTTGCTCTCCTGCGTTATGGCGGGTGGAAAAAATATTGCCGATGTTCAGAGGAGTCTTAGAGCAGCACTGCATGTTCAATCCTTACCCTTATCTTAATTCAAATGAGTATAACGAAACAGGACCAATATTTCCTCTGCAGCTTCCTGTGCAGGGAGTGGAAGGTGATGGTGTAGCACGAGCTCAGCAGATGCCTCTGATTTCATGTGCAGGCAAAGAGTGATAATGGTGGCCAGGCAACTGAGTTTGGTGGGCAGGGACTTGGGCTTGGAGTAGTGGTTGACATAGTCATTCTGCAGTGTGTGTAAAGGAACGGAGAAGCCAGAGTGTACACTCTGCCGGCGTATGAGGGAATAGTATATACGTCCTGCGCAAGGAGCGAGCAATACTCGTACCCTGGAATCTGGTTTATTGTGCAGTGGGATGGAATAGTGGTCAAAATATGCAGTTAATGTGCAGCTTTCAGTGAGGGGAACAGAATGAAAAACATGCTACAACTGCCTGTGCAGGGAGTAGAAAGGCGAACGCGCTGCTTTTTCCTGTGCAGGGAGTAGAAAGGAGAGCACATACGCTGCTGCTTCCTGTGCAGGGAGTGAGAGGGAATAAAAAACGGGTATTTTAAAAATCTGGGCCGCATTTCATTCAGAATACCTGTCGTTTGGTATTTTAACCCCTTGCACGCTTGTGTTCATGCAGTGGGGTTCTCCTCCCCCCCCCACCCTTTTAAACATGCAGCGCCGCTTTAAAGCGGACCGCAAATATTACACGCTGTCATGATGCGTTTAAAATTTCAATGAGCCGGAGTCTGCTGGAAAAGGTTAAATGACAATATATCCCTTTTTTGTCCCCACTTTGTTCTTTTTCGTCTTCGGTAGTAAATGCTCCTGGTTTTCATGAGATTTGAATAAAGAATATTTTTGCTTGAGAAGGCAATGGTGCAGTTTATTTGGCGATTATATAGGGTTAAATATTAACTCTTATGGCTGTGTTGAGCATGTGGGAACAAAAGTGATTGGGTGATAGTGACCTCATTTTACACTCTCCGTATATATTTAGTACATCTCGCTTTAGCTAAATCAATGCTACTAAAACGGAGAGATATTGAAAAGAAACCCCTAAGAAGATATGCGGTTTCCACATTTTTTCCAGAATAAAATGTTACTTTCAGCAATCCTACATTCTGTGGGTAGATAGTCATATGTATTATTTTAATTAGCCCATTATATGTGGCTTGTATATTATCTACATTGCAAAACACATTGTGTTCCTATCTACACGTGTTAATAGATTCATATGTTTGATGTTTTATATGTATATGTACACAGAGTGAATACAAAATGCTGGGGTGTGGAAAAAGGGAGCCTGCAACCACTTCACAGCATGACCAGTATGCAGGTCCGAACACTACCTGTGGAAAATTCTCAGTTATCCTTGCTGGAGGGAGAATGACCGCACAGGAACATGAAAAAAAAACCTGCTACTTAAAAAGTGGGGTGAGCTTAAACCCTGGGAGGAGGGGCATACTGGTCATACTGTGACGTGGCTGCATACTGGTCATACTGTGACGTGGCTGCATACTGGTCATACTGTGACGTGGCTGCATACTGGTCATACTGTGACGTGGCTGCAGGCTTATAACGCTTTGGCCAAAGGGTTTGACTACATGACCCTTATGGCTGCATACTGGTCATACTGTGACGTGGCTGCATACTGGTCATACTGTGACGTGGCTGCAGGCTTATAACGCTTTGGCCAAAGGGTTTGACTACATGACCCTTACTCATGAGAATACTAACATTGAAGTATTTAACTATGCATTTTATCACATTGGATATCTTTGTCTTTTGTTTTATACATTTGGCCACGCTCGGCACTGCTTTTGATACAAATATATATGATGTGGTGGGCCCTGGGGTTAGCACTTGCTGTTTTTGTGTGTTTGACATAGTATAATACATTTTTATTTTAAAAAATATAAAAGAAACGGGTAATATCACTCACAAACATGTCTTGGTTTTAGTGCATAATCAATTCAACCAATGCTTTCCAGCGATCTCTTAAGGCTTCACTGCACTTTCCCTCAGCGTTGTGATGTGACCAAAGACAAGCGTCCAAGTTCTGTTGTCACGTGTAAGGCCTCGGCCAAGCGTCCCGCTGGCGTGCTGAGGCTCAGGGAAAGCGGGTGCTTTCCCTGGCCTTGCGGGTGCTTTCCCTGCGTGCCGTCAGGGGGGCGGGCCAGTTACGTCACGGAGCTGGTTCGCCCTCATTGGGCAAACCGCTCACGTGACCGGCCCTGCGCTCCGGCAAGCGCTTGATTTTTAAAATTGCCTAAGACCTGCGCTTCCGTGCGCTTGCGGAAGCGTAGGCGAGCCCCTACTAAAGCCGCTCTAATTGCGGCTGTAGGGGCTCAGTGGCAAGCATGAGCGAGCGTTAGCACGCTTCAGCGAGTAAGCGCTTACCATGGCCGAGGCCTAAGATGTAACGGCTGTCCTCCGAGATGTCCTGGAAGTAACTTCTAGGTTGAAATGTGAGGGGTAGCAACTGTCGCGAGCACAGACACGACACGGCTGTTTTCGTGCCTCAGACTCGTCACAGCACTTTCCAAGAGGGCGGAGTATGGAAGCTTCACAAATACAAAAGACCAAACGCATTTTGCCAAAATAGCTTCTTCAGTGGTATCTCATCACATAACGTCTGTCTTTAATACCCCTACATTTAACCCCTTGATGGAAAAAGGAAAGGATCCAGAAGAAATCAAAGATATAGATGGACTAAACCACCAAACAAATACACTCAATCTGCAACAAAGAGATGTTAAAATCTCAATACAGCAATTAACTGTGTAACTCATATGTATGTATGTATGTATGTCTTTATTTGTATAGCGCCATAAAATGTACATAGCGCTTCACAGTAGTAATACATGTCATATAAATAACAAATATAAATAACAGATCATGGGAATAAGTGCTTCAGACATACTGTAAAAGTAACATTAAGGAAGGAGTCCCTGCTCTGAGGAGCTTACAATCTAATTGGTAGGTAGGGAGAACGTACAGAGACAGTAGGAGGGAATACTAGTAAGTGCGTCTGCAGGGGGCCAAGCTTTGTGTCATGTGTCCATGATTATCCAGTGCTACTCATATGCTTCTTTAAGCAGATGTGTCTTAAGGTGGGTCTTAATGGTGGATAGCGAGGGGGCTAGTCGGGTATTGAGGGGAAGGGCATTCCAGAGGTGCGGGGCAGAAAGTGAGAAAGGGTTAAGGCGGGAGAGAGATTTAGATACAAAGGGGGTAGAAAGAAGACATCCTTGAGAAGAACGCAAGAGTCGTGATGGTGCATAGCGAGAAATTAGGGCTGAGATGTAATGAGGGGCAGAAGAATGTAAAGCTTTAAAAGTGAGCAGTAGAATTGAGTGTGAGATACGCGATTTAATCGGAAGCCAGGAGAGGGATTTCAGCAGGGGAGACGCTGAGACAGATTTAGGAAAGAGTAGAGTGATTCTGGCAGCAGTGTTTAGGATAGATTGTAGGGGAGACAGGTGAGAGGTAGGAAGGCCGGACAGCAGGAGGTTGCAGTAATCGAGACGTGAGAGAATGAGGGCCTGAGTCAGAGTTTTAGCAGTTGAGTAACAGAGGAAAGGGCGTATCTTTGTGATATTGCGGAGGAAAAAGCGACAAGTTTTAGAAACGTTTTGAATATGAGAGGAGAATGAGAGAGAGGAATCAAGTGTGACCCCTAGGCAGCGTGCTTGGGCTACTGGGTGAATGATCGTATTTCCAATAGCAATGTGGAAGGATGTAGTAGGGACAGGTTTGGGAGGTAGTATAAGGAGCTCTGTTTTTGCCATGTTGAGTTTCAGTCGGCGGATGGCCATCCAGGATGATATTCCAGAGAGGCATTAAGAAACTTTGGTCTGTATAGCAGGTGTAAGGTCAGGGGTTGAAAGGTAAATTTGTGTGTCGTCAGCATAGAGGTGATATTTAAACCCAAAAGATGTGATTAGGTTACCTAGAAAGAGTGTGTAGAGAGAAAAGAGAAGGGGTCCCAGGACAGAGCCCTGGGGTACCCCCACAGAGAGATCAATAGAGGAGGAGGAGGTGTTAGCAAAAGAGACACTGAAGGTACGATGGGAGAAGTAAGAGGAGATCCAGGATAAAGCTTTGTTCCGAATACCAAGAGTATGGAGAATGTGAAGGAGAAGAGGGTGGTCCACGGTGTCGAATGCTGCAGAGAGGTCGAGTAATATGAGCAGAGTGTAATGACCTCTGTCTTTGGCAGCGTGGAGGTCGTCAGTTATTTTAGTGAGGGCTGTTTCAGTAGAGTGAGCAGTGCGGAAGCCAGATTGTAGAGGGTCTAGTACAGAATAGGTGTTGAGAAAGTGTAGCAATCGAGAGAATACAAGACGTTCAAGGAGTTTGGAGGCAAAAGGCAGGAGGGAGACAGGTCGATTGTTAGAAGGACAGGTAGGGTCAAGCTTGCTGTTTTTGAGTAATGGTTTAACGGTTGCATGCTTGAAGGATGAAGGAAAGGTACCAGAGTAGAGGGAAGAGTTAAAGATCTGTGTGAGCATAGGGATTATAGAAGGAGCAAGAGGTTTTAGGAGATGGGAGGGAATGGGATCAAGAGGGCAAGTGGTAGAGGGAGAAGAGGAGATCAGCAGTGATACATCCTCCTCCGAGATAGCAGAAAAAGAGTCAAGAAAGACAGGAGGAGAGTTGGGAAGCATTGTGGGATGGGAGGAGGCAACAGATGGGATGTTCTGCCGTATGGACTCCACCTTTTTCTTAAAAAAGTCAGCAAAGTCCTGAGGTGAGATGGAGGAAGAAGAGGAGGCAGCTGAGGGTGGTCTGAGTAGAGAGTCAAAGACAGAAAAGAGATGGCGTGGGTTAGACTTGTGTGTGTTGATTAGTGGTGAAAAGTAGGTTTGTTTAGCCTGAAAGAGGGCAGAGTTGAAACAGGATAGCATAAATTTGTAGTGAATGAAGTCTGCGAGCGTATGAGATTTCCTCCAGAGGCGTTCAGAGGAATGAGTGGAGGAACGCAGCATGCGTGTGTGGGAGTTTAGCCAGGGTCTGGGGTTAGAAGGGCGAGGACGGCAGAGAGAAAGTGGGGCATGAAGATCAAGAGAGGAAGATAAGGCAGAGTTGTAGTTCCTGACCAGGTTGTCAGGGTCTGAAGCAGAACTGAGAGAGGAGAGGGAGGAGCGTAAAGTGGAATCAAGAGCTGGTAGGTTAATAGAGCGCAGGTTTCTGCAAAAACGAGGGCGAGATGGAGATGGAGAGAAGCGAGAGAGAGAAAATGAGATGAGGTGATGGTCGGAGAGAGGAAAAGGGGAAATGGAGAAGTCGGAGAGAGAGAAGTTTTTAGTGAAAACCAGGTCTAAGTAGCGGCCATCCTTGTGGGTGCTGGCTGCAGTCCACTGTTGAAGGCCAAAAGAAGAGGTTAGAGAAAGAAAGCGGGAAGCCCAAGGGAGAGAGGGGTCATCAATGTGGCAGTTGAAGTCCCCAAGGAGAAGAACAGGGGAGTCTGAGGAGAGAAAGAAAGAGAGCCAGGATTCAAAGTGAGAGAGAAAGGCAGAAGGGGGATGAGTAGAGGAAGGTGGGCGATAGATGACCGCCACATGGACCGGGAGAGGAGAGAAGATCTGGACTGTGTGAGCCTCGAAGGAGGGAAAAGCAAGAGAGGGGGGAATAGAAACTGTTCTGTAACGGCAGAGAGAGGAGAGCAGGAGCCCCACGCCTCCACCCCTGCCACCAGGGCGTGGAGTGTGGGAGAAGGAAAGGCCACCATAGGAGAGGGCAGCTTCCAGAGCAGAGTCAGACTGAGTGAGCCAGGTCTCAGTTATAGCAAAGAGAAGCAGGGAGTGAGAGAGAAAGAAGTCATGTACAGAGAGGAACTTGTTACAGAGGGAGCGAGCATTCCAAAGGGCACAGGAGAAAGGGAGAGAGGAGGGAGGGTGGCAGGGGATGGGTATGAGATTAGAGGGGTTGACACCAGAAGGAGTAGAAGTTGCATGTGGAAGGCGAGGACGAGAGCAAGTAGAAATAAGGCAGGGACCAGGATTGGGAGAGATATCCCCAGAAGCAAGGAGGAGAAGCATGGACAGAAAGAGAATGTGTGAGGATGATTTGTAGGGGTGTGTTTTAGTGCAGGAGGTATAGCTGTATGGTGACAGAGGGCGCAGGTAAGAGAGGAGTTCATGTGAACTGAGAAGTGGTGAAGTAAGGAGAGATGGCGAAATATGAATAGAGTTAGAGACATGATGAGGCTGGTGGAAGGAAGTGCATAATTTGAAAATAAGTGAGGTTACAGTAAATATAAAAAGTAAGGAAACTTAAATATGGAGACCAGAGGTATACAGTAACATTGGAATAAATAACTTGGAGATATAAAATGTATGAAACAAGGTATTAAAAAAAAAAAAAAGTATATGCTACAAATTAATGAAAACATTTAAAATATAGAAAGCTGTGTAAAAAAGGGAACTTTTGTAAGTTGTGTATTGTGCCCCCCAAAATATTGATTATTAGAAAGAAACATAAATAATATAAAAATACTATTTGCACCCAAATGGTTTGTAATTTCTATATTATAATCAAATTGAAGGGGAAGGGGGGAAAAAGGGAGGATAGCTCTTGCTACAGTCTATGTGAATGTAGGTGCCAGGGGTAAGGAATACTGGACAGAAAGTGACACTTGCGTGAGCAAGTGAAAAAGACCCCTATATAACTAGCACTCAGACAGGATAATGTAATCAGATTAAAATTAAACCTTTATTGATATATGCAATAGTGAGTGAACAACACTCTGAAATAAACACACAACACTAATAATTAAAAAATGTATTTAATAAATTGAACCACCACCAATGGGATACCAATCTAATTGGGGTGGTACATAAAGGAACTATGAGGCACTGGCACCATACAATAAATGGTTCTAGTACAGGTGGTGCCTCAGAGTGGTAGGTATATATAAAATTGTCCAAGGAGGGTGTGGTATATAGAATTATGGTATGGTATGTTCAGTCCTCACACCTCCCAACGGTCCCTGATAAAAATGGTCACTCAGAGGTATATAACTCAGGCCTCTGTGAGGACTGAACATACCATACCATAATTCTATATATATTGACTAGCAGAATAAAATAACTCACTAAATATGCCTACCAAAAGTAATTTAAAAAAAACACAGGCACAAGAAGCATCAGATTTCTTCAGGAAGCGGGACCCGACCTCGAGGATTAGAGAGAGAACCAACGCAGCAAGTGGATTCTGGCTCGGAGGAAGAAATGGAATTGTTTGATTCAAACCAGCTGAGAACCAAACAGGACATAGAAGACTTGTTTGTCTGAAGGAAGGCAAAGGTCCAAGGCGAAATTAAAAAAAAGCTCTTAAGGAAGTACAAGGCAGACATAGATGCCCTGGGAGAACCGGTGGATGCGAATGAAACTAGAATAGATGAACTGTTAACGCATCATGATGAACAAGACCAAGAGTTAATCTTAATAAACACGAAGATCAAGGATCTAGTGGAACGACAAGAAGACTTGGAGGACCGGTCACGTGACAGATGGTTACACAAATAGGATCTTGAGAGCTTTTTCGCTCACCTCCTTTCTGATACTACAGAGGAAACATTTCGGATGGACAGAGGTCATAGAGCTATGAGAACCAAACCGAAGGTGGAGGAGAATCCAAGGGATGTAATTGTTCGTCTGCATTTCTACAAAATTAAGGAAGAAATAATACAGGCAGCTAGGACTCATCCTCAGATCAGATTTGATAATAACAACAACATCCCTGTTTATGCAGCTCTCGCTCCATCGACATTCCAAAAAAGAAGGGACTTGCGTCCGATAACAGAGGTATTGAGATCCAGGGAAATCAAATATAAATGGGGGTTCCCCTACCATCTTGTCACGCACAAAGGGACGCAGATCAGCATTCGAACGCTGGAGGAAGGAGAGACCCAGCTGAGCAAGAAAGGCATCCTAACATCGGCACGTGAGCAGACCACGAGGCGGAGCGGAACCTTGGCCTTTGGTAGATTGTGGATGCAGGTTGGCGAACCTCCGAGAAGAACCAGTGAAGATCATATTTAAAAACCGGAGGACTCCATCATATGAATCAGAACTATGATTCACCCAGGTATGTGACTGACTCCACTGATGAACCGTCCCTTCATCTGGAGGACATATTTCTTATATAAAACAATAAACATTTTTATAACGAGTAGACCAATTGGATCCCACCCAAGCCCAGAGAGGAAACAGGCACGACTCAATACGAAGCCCACACATGGACATGGGGACCCCCGAAAATGACCAGTGGGGGTGTCTAACCATGGAGTAAATCGAGGCGATATTGATCCTCATAGACTGTTTGTCACGGTGTGCTCACCACAAACTAGACAGGACCGCGAAGCCGAGGTGGGGATTTGAAATAACACCAACCCACAGCTGCGAGGGCGCGTCTTGATTGTAGATTGGTCTGGGTAGCCGGGTCAGGGTTGGAGAGGTCAGGATAGTCCGTGATACTTGCCGAGGTCTGGATAGGAGAGGTGCGGATTGTTGCGGGTACTATACCCGGGGTTGGAGAAGTCTGGATCGTCGGGGGTAAACCGAGGTCAACGAGCCAGAAGAGCGGAGTCCAAGAGTAAAGCCGGGTCGGTACACAGGAGATCACAAGGCAGGACAAGAAAGCACGAGACGAACGACGCAAGGTACTGGAGAGGTGAAGCACAGGTAACAAAAACTGTGCTCAGCCGAGGAGTGAATGGTGAGCATGGAATATATATGAGAGACTCACCAATGGGAAGCCAGGAGCCTGGAGGCGGGGATCAAGAGGAATCCAACCCAGGTAGGTTCCAGGTGCAGAAGCACCTATGTCTTTAACAAAGTGGGCGTGCGCCCGTGTGAGGAGGCGCGCGTGTCCAGTGCGCCCGCATGAGGAGAGGTTCCCAGCCGGCTCAGGGGCGCGCATCAGAACCGGCAGCACGGCGTCTGCACGATTGCGGTGGCGGGGAAAAGAGGGAGCTGAGGCTCCGGACTCCCTGGCGGTAAAGGGGGCCCGTGCCGGTGGTAGCGCGGCGCTCCGACCCCCACGGAGGGCACGCCGGGGGCGGGTCGCCTTCGCAGCCCTCACACTGTTGATGTGGCCCACCGCATGAAAGAAAGCCTAATAGGAGGTGTGAGGGACTAAATCTCTCGGCCTGTCTCACATTACAGGACTAGGCCCAGAGGAGGAACAAACTCCCACTCTTTTACAAACTTGGCGGGGCAGAGGGTAGACCCCTTCCCCAGGACACCGGATTGGGCTCCAGAGGGAAACCTTGCTTAACTAAACATACACTGAGAAGTTTTGTTCTCCCAGGTTTTAAATGCAACTCACTCCCCAGATTGAAAACAAATGGGAGAACTCTTCCTTGGTTTTAGGGATATATTTTGTCTTGACTCTAGGGCTAAGAACTAATCTAAAGAGAGACAAAATACTGCGATAAACTGAATATAGATATGAGCTTGTCTTTAGAAACGTATTATAACGTGTGTCACATACGGCACACCCGTGAGCACGTGACCTGCATACAGGACAAAGGTTAGTGCACAGCTCGCAAGCTGCCCAACTTCTTACCTCGGCAAAGGTCCCTCAAATGGACAATATCTCCCCGAAATCCATCCCCATATACCACCTGTCACGAACAGCACACAAGTGAGCATGTGACATAGATATGCAACCAGGGTTAATACACGTCTACTCTGGCACGAGAATGTCTGCGGGGGGCGCGGGGTCTACAGATGCCCAGTGCGCTTCCCGAAGGCACTTAAATGAAGTGCCGGGGAAGTGACGAAGGCCTCTGTAATCTGCACTTACCTTGGCTCAGACGGCTTCTGCGGTTGCGGCGTCATTTGATGCCGGGGGGTCATGTGACATCACATTGACATGGCAACGTGGCGTCATGACGCCCAGACGCCGGAGCCAAGGTAAGAGGGAATGCGTGCAGAGAGAAGTATTGCGCTCCCCTGCTCTAGAGAACTCATCCACAAAGGTACCTCCATTGAGTTAATATTAACCCCTAACTCAATTGCAATCATATGTATACGCTGCCACTACTCGAGATATTTATGCAAATAAAAGATGTTACATTAATCTGGTCTAAGGTCCCTGTTCATTATAGAAAAAACTATGCACTTAACACACAAAAATTTGTTGTAGCAAAATGTGTCAGAACATGTAAATACTCTCTCCAGAGCGTGCAATCAGTTCATTCAGAGCCCAAAGCATTACTTATTAAATGATATATATATATATATATATATATATATATATATATATATATATATATATATATATATGCAAATACAACTGTATGCTCATCTGCATGTCTTAGGCAGGTCTGCAACCCCACCTTTCACCATTATCACCCAGCATACAGCACTGGGTGATAATGGTGAAAGGTGGGGTTGCAGACCTGCCTAAGACATGCAGATGAGCATACAGTTGTATTTGCATATTTGCTTTCCTGTGGAGGGTTTTTGTCACTTTTTTTACTCACCATAACTTAACTCAGTATATATATTGCGTATATAGTAAATAGTATATATTGCGTATACAGTAAATATATATTGCGTATGTTAATGCGGGGTATGCCTGTATATACACATACACACACACACACACACACACACACACACATACATATACGCACCACCCTGAGGAAGATCCCCCTGTGGGATCGAAATTTTGGAGTTATGTGCTGTATTTAATACATTCATTTTCATTCAACTGAGTGCTGTCTCCTTTTTGCTGCTATGCGGTAATGTATACTTTTATTATTTATATGGGATATGCACCTATTCATTATTGAATTTCTATTGGAGTGCCAGTGATTTTTTATCATATATATATATATATGATAAAAAATCACTGGCACTCCAATAGAAATTCAATAATGAATAGGTGCATATCCCATATAAATAATAAAAGTATACATTACCGCATAGCAGCAAAAAGGAGACAGCACTCAGTTGAATGAAAATGAATGTATTAAATACAGCACATAACTCCAAAATTTCGATCCCACAGGGGGATCTTCCTCAGGGTGGTGCGTATATGTATGTGTGTGTGTGTGTGTGTGTGTGTGTATGTGTATATACAGGCATACCCCGCATTAACATACGCAATGGGACCGGAGTATGTATGTAAAGCGAAAATGTACTTAAAGTGAAGCAGTACCTTTTTTCCACTTATCGATGCATGTACAGTACTGCAATCGTCATATACGTGCATAACTGATGTAAATAACACATTTGTAACATGCTCTATAGTCTCCCCGCTTGCGCACAGCTTCGGTACAGGTAGGGAGCCGGTATTGCTGTTCAGGATGTGCTGACAGGCGCATGCGTGAACTGCCGTTTGCCTATTGGGCGACATGTACTTACTCGCGAGTGTACTTAAAGTGAGTGTCCTTAAAGCGGGGTATGCCTGTATATATATATGTAACGGGTATTCCCTCTGGCCTGACCCACCCAATCTCATATTGGCCCCTGTGGTCTAACCAGTCCCCATTACATGGTCGTTTCTGGTGGTGCACCTGTAGGCAACAGGACTCCTGAGTCTCCCGCATGATGGTATTCGGGGATTGTCAACCCAGACAGGCAGCTGAGGTAGTGTGTGCGAGTCCTACCTATATCACGTGCAGCGCCTCCACCTCATCAGGATCTATGCGTCCGCAGGGAGAGGGTCCTGATGAGGAACTCCTTCTTGGTGGTGCCTTCCACTGGAGAGTAACTTCACACTCACACAGTGGGGGTATCTTTGAACAGGGCATCTTTATTGATCTCGTATGGGCAAGCTGCCCTTCACAGCCAGCTGTCTCAGCCGCACATATTGATTTGCTGTTCCTTTGACAGGTACGCCCTCCCAATGGAGTGGGATCCCCTCTCCCCGTAGGGAGATCATCCCTGTGCCAGGTCCCTGGACACAGTGTGTCTCTTATCAAGTTTGATGTAGAAATGGACCACTAGTTACTGCACTAGTGGATCCTTCGTTCCCAACGCACGCCAACAACTCAGCAACACTAACTTTGGGCAGTGCTGTGCCTTATATACCTTAGGAAGCAGACACACCTCTGATGTCACTAACTGTGGACTCAGAGCATGTAGCCACTCCCATCCATACATAGGGCACCTCACCAGGGTGTGAGGGCAAACATCCATGATTACTGCTGGCATCCCTGTAACTTACCAGGTTTACTTCCAGCAGGAGAAGAAACTGCAGACCATTTCACAGTATGGATACAATCTCCCCCTGGTGAATCCCCACCGTCCCTGCTGGGACCTAAATTTGGTGTACCTTTTTCCAAGAAGCACTGTGAAATGGAACACATAATTAATCAAAACAACATTACTGTTTTCATAATTATCAACGGTATAACGCTCACTGACCTGCAGAGGGCACTCATGTTAGAAACAGACCTCACTATTCTGTCTACCTAATAATAGTGGCGAGGATCTGGTTTCTTCACCTCCCTACCTGCCATGTCGGTTACAGTGATACTATATTCCCGGGGCAAGCCACTCTTGGGTCTATATACAGCCTTGTGCATGTATATGCTACGCCCGATGCTCCACACTCGCATTAGCTGGGAGATTCTCTTTTCTGCTCTGCGTCCAGTAATAGCACCCCCTTTATTTACCATGTACATTTCTATTGTTTCTTGTAGCCACCCATTCCTCTTATCCTCTTTCTCCTGCATGAGATGTTCGGGAACATAGGGGTACTCTGACCCATGGGAGTTTTTGTACTTGGCTACAATGGCCCTTTCTGCTCGACTGGCCTGAATCAATTTGGTGTTACCCGCTCTCCCTGGCAGCACCCATGACAGGGGTTCGTCAGGTTCTGCCGGATCCTCAAGTTTACTGGGACCCAATGGCTCTATTAGCCCTCGACTAATGTCGTACCACCGGTCCTGCATGGCTTTCAACCGATCCTCCTCGGTAAATTCTCCCTTGGCCCACCAATAGTCCACCACCCCATCCCGCTCTAGGATGAACCGGGTTCTATCTAGCCAGGCCTCATATCCCTCAAATAAGGAGGCCCACCACCGGGTCTCCTTAACCTCCTCTGGAGCTGACTCCACGGACTCTCCCTCTTCTAACTCTCCCCAGGAGGACACTCTGGATGTCCCGGTAGACCGGGACTGAGATCCTACCCTCTTGGGCCTACTCTCTAGGGTGACACTTACGACACTTAGGCCGTCACTAGACGCGGACACTTGTCGCGAATACCTCCCACCCACCGAACCATCATCGGATGTACCACAGTCCAAGCCCCCTTCAGTCCTTTCATCAGACGTGACCCGGGAACCCCCTGACATCCCTAAGCTCGATGAGGAACCAAAAGAAAAGGTGGCTGGGACCGGGGCTTTAACTAGGGCTTTGGGTCTAGCTAGGGCCAGGGATTGGGCATAGGGCCGGACAGTCGGTATTCGCGGGGCTACGACCCGCTCTTCACCGCTACCTGGTCCGGTGCCACCGCATGGGCTCTCCGCTTCTCCGGTTTCACTGCTCTCCGTCTTCCGCATCGATCGCCCGCTCCTCTTCGACTTAGGCGATCGGCTGGCACTGCTCGAACGAAGAGACGCCATCATCTCCCAATCGGTTCCGCTCTGCCCGCCGGAAGCAACATCCTGACACGCACGTGTCTCGCCGCCATCTTGGGTTGGGTCCCCAAGCGAGACCTCTTCCTCCACCACGACATCCGGCAACGCCTTCTTCCGCTGTGGCACCGCTTGGGCCTGGCACCGTCCCTCCTCTGCCGTTGCCACCCTCGGAGCCTGGTAAAAGCAGGGACTTTGCTTACCGCTCCGTGGTGTCGGGGTGGATCTGCCGCCATCGGAACCGCTGGTCACCACGGCCGTGGGACTTCGCCGCTCGGGTTGCCGCTGTATGCTCCTTTTATTGCCGACACAGGTGAGTGGTACTCGCTAGCTGCTGTGGCTCACCGGCGGTCGGGTCATCACCGCGGTAGGACTTGCAGTTTCCTCGTCCGAGGATTCCAACTTTGCGTTAGGCCGAGGCATTCCGCTCGGTGATCGATGGTGAGCCCCCCTTTTATCACCGCGTCGGTGACCGTTTCTCTCGTCCGGCTCAGCCTTGAGGGCCGGGCCCGATCCCCTTTCTCCAGGATCCGTAGACTCCCTCCATAGCGCACCAGGGAGTTCCGCCGACAGCATGGCTATATCTCCCGCGGCCTCTACTGCCTGGACCGGCACGAATGTCGGCATTGGCCACAGGTACTGCAGGCCACATTGTGCGCATCGCGCTGTAGAGCTCACAGCACCGCCCAGCAGGCGACACTGTAGGCATAGGCATGCCACTGTCTCTGTACCCGCCACTCGAAGTATCAGGAAGCCTCCTGGAGCCGAGTAGGGATGGCAAGATATCAGTGACCCTTCTTCCGATTTCAAGGCCATAGTCACTAGAGGAGGCACTCTCACTAGTGGTCTGTTCTGCTCGCTGGCTCCTGGCAACTGAAGTGCAGGGTCTGGTTTTCCAACCCCTCCTCCAGTTTTCTCCATCCGCATCCGCCAAAACTGGAAAGCACTCCCCCTGGTCGAGATTAGGGGGAGGTCCCTTAAATTTGTAGGATGACCCAGCACAGGGGCTGAGTTCGTCATAGTCCATGAGGACGCGGCTCCAGCTTTCGCGCCATACTCCCCATCACGGTGGGGTTTTCCCGTTGGCGCCACTCCTGGCAAACTCTCTGCAAGTTGAGCATTTGCAACATTTTCTGCAACTGGCCCACGCGGTTTCCCAGGGAAGCGGGAACCGCCATCTTGGTTTGCAATGTCACTCTTGTTATCGGATGAGGTAGCGTTTAACTGTTTGTACGTCGAATGACAAGCCAGTCCATTATGTTCCTCATATCTCACAACAATGTCCTCTTCACTGTCCTCAGGGTTACTACCCCAAGGTCCTAGGCAGGACCAACACGGTGCAATCACAGCTTTCGCACCACTCCACAGCAGGCTCACAAAAGTCTCTTCTGTAGCTTGCTCTTCCAGCAGGCTCACAAAAGTCTCTTCTGTAGCTTGCTCTTCACCCGCACACAAGTCATGTGCACTCTCTCCCTTGGCCTCCGTCCACCATCTTGGACCTTCCGCACCGCACGGATCCTCCATTCTTGCGGTCGCCATTCGGCCACTATATATTGGGTTATTGTATATTGTTTTATTGAACATGGAGCTCCTCTCTGCGGGGCAGCTGCCACACCGATACAATAAAAATGCCTTGTGCACCACCTTGTGTACCTAATGTAGATCTGACTCGTATTTGCACTACCTTAGGCTAGGCTCACTCTTTCTGTATCTGCTGTATCTCCTTCCTCCCAGTCTGTGCTCCCTTCGGTAAGCGGTCTGGAATGGACTAGAGTACTCTGGCTCCTCCATGCAGTACTTGGGCATCTACCTACTGTTGGCTAGTCTAGCGCAGACCCTCTCCAGGATTCCTGCCCTAAGTTACCAGTTTATCCCTTTAGGCGTCCTACCACTAGCACTACCTCAAGGTGACTAGGACAGCTATAGCCCGGCTCCAGACCCACTAACTCCTTGCAGGATCCCAGGTGGTCTGTGCGGTCTGCAGCTCCAGCCACTCCCATCCATGTAGCCACTCCCACCTATACATAGGGCACCTCACCAGGGTGTGAGGGCAAACCTCCATGATTACTGCTGGCATCCCTGTAACTTACCAGGTTTACTGCCAGCAGGAGAAGAAACTGCAGACCATTTCACAGCATGGCTACATATACACACACTACCATAACCTTAATAATTGTTATATATATTAGTGCAGAAAAGGGATTAAAAGAACATACAATTACAATAAATGCCAAACAGTTTCTCAAAATATCAGGACAAAACATAAAATAGAAACCCCTATATAGTACATTACCCAAATGTCACAGGTTTTCTCCCAGTCAGGTCACTGGCTCAGGAAGATGAGATATCACGTGTTTGGGACCAAACACACCTCTGTTGAAATCTGATTTTCATAATAATTGTTAGGATTTAAGTACAATTTTTCTCCCCATTGAAAAAACATAAGCCCACCCCGTCGTAAACCGGCTGCGAGATTTTTGGATGATAACCACACCCTGTCTCCTGGGCTGAATTCTTGGATCCTGCGACGGTGACGGTCCGCCTGAATCTTCTGTCTAGAACAGGCCTGCACAACATGCGGCCCGCCGGGAAACCCTGTGCGGCCCGCCACGGCTCCCTCCAACCCCCCCCTTTACTTCACCCCCCCCACTTCACCCCCCCTTCCCTGGTAGGGAAGGAAGGAGCGCGCTCCAGCAGTGTGTGATAGCGTGCGCGCGCGCTCCCCCGCCCCCCCCTCTCCCGCTCTAGTAGTGTGTGACAGCGCGCTCCCCTCCCCCCCTCTCCCGCTCTAGCAGTGTAGCGTGACCCGGAACTTCTGGGGTCTGCTGCTAGAGCGCGCATCCCTCGCGCTTCTCCCTGCCGCCATCTCTGCTGCTGCCGCCGCTGACACCACCACCTCTGCTACTGCCGCTGCCATCGGGTAACATGGGGGGGTAGTTCATCCATGAGGGGTTGGGGGGCTGCTGAAATGGGCTGGGGGGCTGCTGAAATGGGTTGGGGAGAGCTGTTGAAATGGGCTGGGGGCTGCTGAAATGGGCTGGGGGGCTGCTGAAATGGGCTGGGGGGGCTGCTGAAATGGGCTGGGGGGGGCTGGTGAAATGGGTTGGGGGGCTGCTGAAATGGGTTGGGGGGCTGCTGAAATGGGTTGGGGGGCTGCTGAAATGGGTTGGGGGCTGCTGAAATGGGCAGGGTGGCTGCTGAAATGGGCAGGGGGCTGCTGAAATGGGCAGGGGGCTGCTGAAATGGGTTGGGGGCTGCTGAAATGGGCTGGGGGGATGCTGAAATGGGCACGGGCTGCTGAAATGGGTTGGGGGCTGCTGAAATGGGCTGGGGGTTTCTGAAATGGGCAGGGAACTGCTGAAATGGGTTGGGGTGAGAGATGTGAGGTGTAGGGGTGGAGAGAGATGTGAGGTGCACGGGGGGGGAGAGATGTGAGGTGCAGAGGGGGAGAGAGATGTGAGGTGTAGGGGGAGAGTGATATGAGGTGCAGGGGGGGAGAGAGATATGAGGTGCAGGGGGGGAGAGAGATGTGAGGTGCAGGGGGGGAGAGAGATGTGAGGTGCAGGGGGGAGGGAGATGTGAGGTGCAGGGGGGAGGGAGATGGGAGGTGCAGGGGGGGAGAGAGATATGAGGTGCAGGGGGGGAGAGAAATGTGAGGTGCAGGGGGGAGAGAGATGTGAGGTTCAGGGGGGAGAGAGATATGAGGTGCAGGGGGGGAGAGAGATGTGAGGTGCAGGGGGAGGGAGATGTGAGGTACAGGGTGGGAGAGATGTGAGGTGCAGGGGGGGAGAGAGATGTGAGGTGCAGGGAGGAAAGAGATGTGAGGTGCAGGGGGGGAGAGAGATGTGAGGTGCAGGGGGGGAGAGAGATATGAAGTGCAGGGGGGAGAGAGATGTGAGGTGCAGGGGGGGAGAGAGATGTGAGGTGCAGGGGGGAGAGAGATGCGAGGTGCAGGGGGGAGAGAGATGTGAGGTGCAGGGGGGAGGGAGATGTGAGGTGCAGGGGGGAGGGAGATGTGAGGTGCAGGGGGGGAGAGAGATATGAGGTGCAGGGGGGGAGAGAAATGTGAGGTGCAGGGGGGAGAGAGATGTGAGGTGCAGGGGGGGAGAGAGATATGAGGTGCAGGGGGGGAGAGAGATGTGAGGTGCAGGGGGAGGGAGATGTGAGGTACAGGGTGGGAGAGATGTGAAGTGCAGGGGGGGAGAGAGATGTGAGGTGCAGGGGGGAAAGAGATGTGAGGTGCAGGGGGGGAGAGAGATGTGAGGTGCAGGGGGGAAAGAGATGTGAGGTGCAGGGGGGGAGAGAGATGTGAGGTGCGGGGGGGGAGAGATGTGAGGTGCAGAGGGGGAGAGAGATGCGAGGTGCAGGGGGGGAGAGAGATGTGAGGTGCAGGGGGGGAGAGTGATGTGAGGTGCAGGGGGGAGAGAGATGTGAGGTGCAGGGGGGGAGAGTGATGTGAGGTGCAGGGAAGTGGGATGTGTGTGGTGTGCAGGGGGGTATTATGTGTATGGGTGAGGGGGAGAGATGGGGGTATGAGAGATCGATGGGGAGTCTCGCAAAGGTTGATGATGAGAGTTTTTGGGGGAGATATGAGGATGATGATGAAGGGTGCTGGGGTAGATATATGAGGATGATGATGATGATGATGATGATGATGAAGGGTGCTGGGGTAGATATATGAGGATGATGATGATGATTTTACCTGTGCGGCCCCAAACATTTTTCCTTTGTGCAGTTCGGCCCTTCTCACTGTACAAGTTGTGCCGGCGTGGTCTAGAAGTTGCCTTCCTAAGATTCTCTTGGATCTTTCTTCATGAATCCTGTAGAAAACAAATTGTGTTATCCGCTGCCGGTACCCCAGAACTGGGTGTGGCGATCGGGAGGAGAGATGGGTGAAACATCTTTTATGAAAAAAGGCAACTCCCTGGTGGATTCGCTGCGCAGATTATTGTGCGCAAATTCTGCCCTGGGGAGAAAGTCAATCCAGTTATTCTTAGTGTCTGAGACGAAACAACGTATGTGTTGCTCCAAAGACTGATTGGTTCGCTCTGTCTGACTGTTGGTTTGGGGATGATACCCTGAAGAAAAATGTAGAAGGTCAACTGCGGCTGCTCACACTGAAGAAAAGGCTCCTGTGTGCTTCCTCCACCACTTTATTGCTGGGAAGGCATTTCAGCGGAACAAAGCGTGCTTGCTTGGAAAAGCGGTCTACGACAACTAAGATGGTGTTCATCCCATTAGAAACAGGTAAGTCTACTATGAAGTCCATGGACAAGTGGGTCCATGGACAATCCGGGGTGGGAAGGGGACGTAGGTGTCCTGGTGGTTTGCTCCGGGGAGTCTTGTCGAGCACGCAGCAACAAATTCTTTAATGTCCTTCTGAATGCCGGGCCACCGGAAGGTCCGCTTCACAAGATCGGTGGTTCTCCTAGTACCTGGATGTCCTGCTGATTTGGAAGAATGGCCCCATTCTAGAACTTTCCTCCGATACGGTGATGAGGTGAAAAGACGATCGTCTGGGACTTCCAGACCCTGTGGAATATGAGACTGGTCATGTAGAATATCATTCAGTGCATCAAACGTGTTAGCGGAAAGTTTGTATTTAGAAGGAAGTATGGACTCTTCAGTCTTGTCGTCTGCCAGAAACTGTCGTGAAAGGGCGTCGGCTTTGACATTTTTAGAACCTGGTAAAAAATAAATAATAAAACTGAAACGAGAAAAAAAAAAAAGAAGCGGCCAGCGAGCTTGTCGAGCGCCTTTGATGTAAAGTACATTTTTGTGGTCGGTCAAGATGGTGATAGGGTTCTCCGTGCCCTCTAAGAGATACCTCCATTCTTCTAGAGCTAGCTTAAGGAGTTCCCGGTGTGACATAGTCCAAAGATGTTATGCAGCTTTCTGCCCCGTTTTAGGTCAGAAAGTGCAGGAATTGTGCAAAATGATCCATTCCACAGCTTCACATTTACTCAGGAAAAAGGGGGGGGGGTCCTTGATAAAGGACCTACCCGTCCGAAACGCGTAGGAGGTTGTTTGTTGCCCCCCCCTGGGGTTATGTTTGTTATCAGAGATGTTCTGAAATAAATGGATTTTATTCTTTGCACCACCTGACTCCCTGGCAGTGCGCCTTTTGCTCTTTTGTTCTTCACATTTACTCAGGCTGGTGGATGGAAAATCCAGACCACAGATTACAATGTGTCTAGTTCTCCCTCACCTGCTCTCCTAATCACTAGCACAGGTAATTAGAGCAGAGAGGGTTGCATTTCAGTCTCTCTTCTTAGAGCCTGGAGACTGGGGGTTTCGCTGCTCCCCTGCATCCAGTTCGGGGTGGACGGACCCTTCAAGTATCACAGTACCAGAGGATTTGCCTGGACACTTGGGACCAAGTTCCCACCACGAACAGATAAGACAAACACATGTTTATTGCCGTATCAAAAGACTGTATGCTTTGTCTAGTGACCCTAAATGAGAGGGCATTGTTTTAAACTGGGGAACCAGGATAGTTGGCCCAGCAGCAGTTAGAGAGGCTGATTCTGCTGTGTAGTTAGATCCCTGAATGGGATAGGATTTTGTTTATTTTAGTTGGTTTGGTTCTTAAAAATGACACTGTGTGAAATGCTATAACACTGATATGAGTAAACCGCTGAAGGTTAATGTCTGAGTGCCTCCTGCCTACACATGTTAAAGCTGCAGTCCCTTATTTGGATGAAAATGAAGCAGGCAGAAGCCTGAGTTAAGCAACGTAATACATTGCATGATCCTCTTTGTTGTATAATTAACCCTAGAAGACTGTGTCGGGAAGAACCCAGACAGACGTCAGCGCTACAAAAGAGGGGCGTTTGTCACACCGGTTACCTACATCATAATTTTGCTCAGCAGGAGAAACATTTTTTTAGAGAAAAAGGCACAGGGATGGAGTCTGGTTAGGGGTGTCCTTCTTTATGATAGAATAGCTCCGGCCCCGACATCAGATGTGTCCACCTCTAAGGTGAATGGTAGTTTGGGATCCCGATGTATGAGGATGGGTGCAGAAATGAAGGCGTTTTTCAGTTGATCGAAAGCTTGAATGGCTGCCGGTGGCCAAGAAGCAGGATCCGCACCTTTTTGTGTCAAGGCTGTAATGGGGGCTACCGCAGAGGAGAAATTTTGAATAAACCTGCGATAGTAATTATAGAAGCCCAGAATGCGTTGTACGGCCTTAAGAGTAGTAGGATGAGGCCAATCCAGGACTGCCTTCGTCTTAGCTGGATCCATGGCGAGACCGGTGTCAGAGATGATATATCCAAGAAAAGCAGTGGAAGTTTGATGGAACTGACATTTTTCCAGTTTGGCGAACAAATGATTTTGAGGAAGGCGTCGTACATGGCCGACGTGATCTTGAACGGACTTGGAAAAGATCATTATGTCCTCCAAGTAGACAATAAGAAACTGGTTGAGGAGATCTCTGACGATTTCGTTGACGAAGTCTTGAAGGGGCTACCATCTTCACCAAATTGGATTTACGTGGTGCCAACAATTTGGTGAGAATTCGCCAGGGTGACGAATGGAAAACAGTCTTCAACATATAAGACGGCCATTATGAGTACCTCGTCATGCCCTTTGGCCTCTGCAATGCCCCTGCTGTCTTTCAAAACAGTTGAAGACAGTGTCTTTACTCGCTGAGCCACTCCTTCTCCCTGTATACGTTGTATAACGTTAGCTATGATTAACTTATATATTATATGTGTATTGTGTTGGATTGCACAGCTATTTACACTGTTTTGCACTGCCTGGGATTCCGTAGCCCGGCCAGCCAGGTTGTTATTTGTGGTTCATTTGGTGCGTTCCATGCTGGGGTCACGTTATCACGTGGATGGCGATGTGTCTTGTGTGGGACGACACCATTTTCTATAGGCGCAGCAAGTTCCACTTTTTTAATTAGGTGGTATGTATACAAACGCTATCTGCACAAGTTATTACATACCTTATCAAAGGTCCAGGGATATATCTGAAACGTTGTATATTGTTATATTTCACCAACAAACAACGATTTGTAAGTAGTGCTCTTCCAAGTTTTTTTGACAAACAAGCTTTTGAAAGTACCGTATGGGGGGGTTACACTTTTTTTTCCAGTTATAAGATTGAGTGTTGGCCACGCTCGTTGTTTTTTTTTTTTACCCCACAGAAACCGCTATATGCTCTCCACCTTTAAGCCCCATCTTAAAACCCACCTCCTTAACGAAGCATATGAGTAGCTCCGTGGTTGATACTATACACCTCATACATCGAGCTTGGCCCCCTGCAGGCGCACTTACCAGAACACCCTCCTACTGTCTCTGTATGTTCCTCCTACTTACCAATTAGATTGTAAGCTCTTCAGGGCAGGGAGTCCTTTTCCTAAATGTTACTTTTATGGCCGAAGCGCTTCATTATGTGTTATTTGTGAGTTATATTATTATTATTATGTCACATGTATTACTGCTGTGAAGGGCTGTGCACATTAATGGCGCAATATAAATAAAGACATACAAAAAGAAACAAGAAGTTCCATATAGAGCACTTGGGATATCCACAAAATAATCACAGTTTATTACACACTAGCTGATATACCCGGCATTGCCCGGCGTGGAAGGGCAGGGGGCATGGAGTGGAAGGGCGGGGGGGAGGGGCGTCGAAGGGCGGGGGGGGCCAAGGGGCGTAGAAGGGTGGGGAGGGCAAAGGGCAGGGGGGCAAAGGGCAGGGATGGGCGGGGGGGGGCAAAGGGCAGGGAGGGGCAGGGGGGGCAAAGGGCAGGGAGGGGCAGGGAGGGGAGGGAGGGGTTGGGGCAAAGGGCAGGGGGAGGGAGGGCAGGGGGCAATGGGCAGGGGGAGGGAGGGCAGGGGGCAAAGGGCAGGGGGAGGGAGGGCAGGGGGCAAAGGGCAGGGGGCAAAGGGCTGGGGGGGCAGGGGGCAAAGGGCTGGGGAGGCAGGGGGAGGAGGGGCAGGTGGAGAGTGGCAGGGGACAAAGGGCAGGGGGAGGGAGGGTAGGGGGCAAAGGCCAGGGGGAGGGAGGGCAGGGGGCAACGGGCAGGGGGAGGGAGGGCAGGGGGCAAAGGGCAGGGGAGGGCAGGGGGCAAAAGGCAGGGGGCAAAGGGCAGGGGGAGGGAAGGCAGGGGGCAAAGGGCAGGGGGCAAATGGCAGGGGGGGGGCAGGGGGCAAGGGGAAGGTGGGCAGGGGGGCAGGAAGGGTAGGGGGGACAGGGAGGGTAGGGGGGCAGGGAGGGTAGGGGGGGCAGGAAGTGTAGGGGGGCAGGGAGGGGGCAAAGGGCAGGGTGAGTCTTGGACACGTTTAATAACCCATTCCCCTGCGTTTACTCACCTTGCACACGGCCGTGCTCCTGTTCCTACGGGTACCGGCCGCCGCCCTCCTCCACCTCGGGCTCCTCCGTGGAGAGGCTGAGACGCTCCGGTGAGGAGGTGCTGTGCCTCTCGCAGGTAGAGGCGGAGACAGCCGGAGGAGAGGCGGAGACAGCCGGAGGAGCGGCCTCTGGGACGGGGAGTGGCCTGTGTGAGGGGAGAGCCACAGAGAGCATGCTCTGTGTGTGTGGGGGGGGGGGATAAGCAGGGCGGGGGGTGAGCGGGGGGGGTGAGTGGGGGGGTGAGCGGGTGGGGGGTGAGGGAGAGCGCCGGGTGAGGGAGTGGCCTATGGGTGGTGAGAGCCGTGGGGAGCGCTCTCGGGATGGTCAGCTGGGGGAGCGGCCTATGTGAAGGGAGAGCCGTAAAGAGAGCGTGGGGGAGGGGGGTGGGGGTGGTGGTGTGTGTGTGTGTGTTGGCCCGTCACTCCGCCTCAGGCCAATGAGAGGTGTGCGGGGGGCGGGCGGTCCAAGGGAGCAATCTCATTGGCCTGGCCCAAGGTCCAATGGGATTGCCGCTAGGGACACAGGGAGGGACACAGTGAGACACATACAGACATAGAAACATATGACGCTTTCACAAATATATAGTAAGATAAATAAATCACAAAATACGCATAACTAAAAACACAGAGCATAGAACCCCTAGAAAATGCTGAAATAAAGAGGATCTACCTAAACTCTTGAGATGCTGCCAAATCACTAAAAGGACGATAACCCAGAATGCCAAATAGCTCACTATGAGATCGTGACTGGCCAGTCAATCATGAAAAGACAAAACTATGGGCCTCATGCAGTAAGCGCCGAAAAAGTGCTTTCGCCAAGTGTTTCCCATCGGCATGATTTAGGTGATTTTCTCTTGCCGTATGCAATAAGGGCCGAATCCCTTCCGAATGAAGCCGAAAACACTTGTTCCCACTATGCCGATGAATTGCCGATCAAACACAGGTGTATCGGTGAGCATGGCGAGGGCGTGTTATGTTCGCCAATTGAACTTGTTTCTGAATCTGGCGTAGCAAGCATTTTTTTGATTGAGTGGCCCATTTAAAGGCAGCGTTTCTTTCTATTCAATCTCTGTGTTGTTGGGGGAGAGAGAGAGAGACAGACAGAGCTGGGCGATTTGCATATTTGATATTGAGAGAGTTGCTGTGTATTGTGATTGGTTAGTCCTGTGTTGTTTTGTTAACATATTTTTGTTGTAGTCACTTTGTAAATGTTGAGTGTGATTGTGTTTAAATTTCTTTTCTGTTCTTTGTGAGTGCTATAGGTATGGCCGAGAGGCGTGTGAGGAGTGATGCTGGTGTGAGTGGTACTGGTAGTCATGTGAGTATGCATCTGAGTGAACGTGGTAGTCAGGGGAGTGGTGTTGCTGTGAGTGCTAGTGGTGTTGCTGTAAGTGCGAGTGGTGTTGCTGTGAGTGCGAGTGGTGTTGCTGTGAGTGCTAGTGGTGTTGCTGTGAGTGCTAGTGGTGTTGCTGGGAGTGCGAGTGCTGGTAGTGTGTCTGGTGGTGGGGTGTCTGGTGGTGGTGGTGGGGTGTCTGGTGGTGGGGTGTCTGTTAGTGGTGGTGGGGTGTCTGGTGGTGGTGGTGGGGTGTCTGGTGGTGGGGGTGGGGTGTCTGGTGGTGGTGGTGGTGGGTTGTCTGGTGGTGCAGCGCTTTTGGAGGCTCTTCCATTGGAAGAAGGAGAGTCCAGTCAGCAGCAGCCAAGCTCTGTGGCTGGACATTGTCGGAAGAAACGTGTGGAGCGGCCAATCATTTCAATGATGAGGAAAACAGAGTTCTTGTGACAGGGATTTTGGATCACCTTGACCATCTGTATGGGCATTTAGTAGGTAAGTCAATCTTTGCATTGATTGTGCCTAAACTTTGTCTCGTATCTGATATCACATGTGTTAATTGAAATCTATTAATCTGTAATTTCTATCAATTATAGTTGATTGTTACGCACATTATCGTTCATTGTTTACACCGAACATAAGAATACATAAAAAGTGATTTTCTATGTTCATTGAACATTCACGCAAGCTTCCTTAGCTTTGTATGTCTCCACATAATTGTAATCCTCATGTGCCACACATATTCAACCTAAACCAGCATGTTATCTATCTCTTTCAACAGTTAGCAGAATTTGTCTTTATTCGTCATTAAATTAAATATTAATTTACCATAATTTTTATGTATTTCAAGGACGGACAAATTCAGCCGTGAAGAAAGAAATGTGGGATCAAATTAGATTGTCTGTGTCTGCGTGTGGGAATCGTGTCAGGAGCCACACGAATTATAAGAAGAGATTTGATGATATCAAGGCGACTTTAAAAAAAAAATCCAAGCACAACGGATGCATGCTTCTGGCACTGGAGGCGGTCCGCCAGCACCAGCTCTAACGCTAACTCCATTGGAGGAGCAGCTGGGTGACAAATTTCTGCCGGTCGTTGTGGAGGGTTTGCCAGGGGACAGAGATATCGGTATATACGAACATCATTTCCCACCAGGTGAAAAATCTTACTGTACTACACGTGTCGTATCAAAATGAATATATCAATATTCCCAAAAAAGTTGCATAAATAAAATTAAAAAAAACTCTCTCTCTCTCTCTCTCTCTCTCTCTCTCTCTCTGTATCTGTATATATATATATATATATATATATATATATATATATATATATATATATAATCAGCTTGGTGATTATACTTCATAAATATATAGATATTATATATACATATTATATGTGTATGCTCATTTGCATGTACTGTGTCTGCAATCCTGACTTACACCATTAGGAGCCAGCACACACCAGTTGAACTGCAGGAAGGGATTATGTGTAATGATATTATAAATATCACACAGTGCCACCTTTTACTTTATAAACCATTCAACATCTTTCCCCTATAGGTTTAAGCTTCCAGTATGGTCACAGCTTGGAGCACACACAGGGTTAACATGCATACCCACTAAATACACCCGCAGTCATCGTTTGTCACATTAATGGGTGTCATCACTGTGTTCTTGGTTATAGTGTGTATGTGGAAAAAAATCCATAATTCACTATTTGATGTATCTGTCTATTATATAGAGATATAATATATGTATATATTTGTGTATGTATGTAACACCTCAAAACAGGCCCTTACTGCATAAGAAAGTCCTCTCTGTAATATTGTTAATTGAAAGCCGAACATTATGAACTTTCACGCAGACATTACATTATTGGTTATTATTGTTATGTTTTTGGTTCATGTTGCCTCATGTGAGTAGAAATACCAACATGTACCATCTAGAATTAAATTGTGTTAATATATAGCTAGCTTTATATAGTAATTACGCTCATATACCAGTGTGTGAAAACAGCTTCAACTAATATGTAATCATAGCATAGAGGTGAACAGAGGGGGGGGGGGGGAAAGAGACAGCTCAGGGGGTCATGTTGGGGTGAAGTGTTGGGGGAGGGGGTAGAGGTGGTAGAAGGTGACAATGTGAAGCTAAGTTCATGACAGTCATTTTAAATGCTAATTATATGACAACTTTAAACAACATTTACACTATATATTACAAAGTAGATTAGTCATTAGTGTTTGAAAGAACTATTGTAAGCTTACTGATACCCGAGCTTCTGAGACCAGTAGCATCTGTGAGCGACACACTGCATGTGGTGCTGAGTGTCACCAACATTCCGCGCTACCCCTGCTTCCCATAAATGTTCATACTCATTTAGAAAAAATATTGTACAATGTGAAACAATTATGTGCAGAATTGTAAGCATGGAGTATTGTTTTCATTCATGGCACTGATGTCACTTATTGTGCCTCTCATAATACCTAACATATGCAGTGTATGTAGAACAGGCCACTGAATTGTAGTACCCATACCTTCATACATATCTACATTAACATTCTAAGTATGTAGTAAAAATTATGTATTTTCATCATGTTAACATGTACATTTGTGTTAAGATGGATCATCTACAGATCGAGCTAAGCATATCATTGTTCTATCGTTAAATAATGCTGATAGTTTTACATCAGTACTCCCACTACAGATACTGTCATGTGTACATAATTCTGAAATTAAGCTTCTGCTGTTTATCTTCTCTATAGTTACTCCGCCAGCTCCTGTGTCACCTGTGCCAGCTCAGACAGAACATGTGTCATCACCTGCATCCTCAATGTCATCAGCAAGAATGGAAGGTGAGTGTTTGACGTACACACAATATAATATGTTGGGTATCTTGGGTCCCAAGACTCAACAAAGTATCCGGACGTTCCTCCTTCTCCTTCCGTGCACCCCAAAACTGGAACAACCTACCAGAGACTCTCATATCCACCACCAGCTTAAGTTCTTTCAAATCTAAGGCTGTCTCACACTTTAATCTGGTCTGTAACTGTTTCATACGCTCATAATATATATTTTCTTTAACTGTGCATGCAATGTCTTGTATATAATGTATACCTTGTTCATTTATGTAACTGTATTTGTAACCATGTATTATTTTGTTTTACTCTGTGCCCAGGACATACTTGAAAACGAGAGGTAACTCTCAATGTATTACTTCCTGGTAAAATATTTTATAAATAAATAAATAAATATGTACATTGCCATGGCAAATGACATTTTTCAAAGATGTGAGTTTCACATGTGATGAACTTATGAATAGTTAATGACACAGAGGAGATGTACGGTTTCATTACACAACATGTATTGTGTGCGTTTTTCAAGTAGCAACCTGGGAGGTGTGATGTAACAACAATATTCCATTAATTTATCATTCACACTGAGTCGAGACGTAATTGTGGGAAAAAGAGTTTAAAATTTATTGACCATAAATTATACATAATATGTCAACATGTAATGTCTTCCACTATGAGAGCAGCTATCTTTATTGCATGAAACAATGTTAATGTTCCATGTGAGTTGATCATTGATGTTTTTATTTTTACAACCAGATATTTCCGCTCACGGACAAATTGACTCAAGTGACCATGAAGTTGTTGACACTCCTGGATTAACACAGCATTCAAGTCCTCCTGCTCGTGACACTTTCTCAGCAATTGCAGCTTCGGAAGAACGAATCTTGGGTGAAGAAAATCGTCGCCATTCAGAAATGATCTCAATGAATGAAAGGATGATGTCACTGCATGAAAGGATGCATGAAAAGATGATATCAGAAATGACACAAATAAAAAATGTCATCATACAAATTCCTAAAGAGCTCCAAAATCTCAACAACACATTACAAGCACTAGTTCTGAATGTAAGCCAAGCCAATCTGTTTAGGAGTACAGCAAGAGAGCACGAATTCCATTTTAACCCATCAGAGGATGGATCTTTACGTGGTGCTAATTTTTCTCCAGTGCCATTTGTTCTTCATTCACCACTTCAGGATGTTTCAGGTACACTTGGTGTAACTTCTGTGCAGGTCCCTGTCAACATACAAGCGTTTACATCATCTGTTCCAAATATTGAACCGACACCTACAAATGAGACACGCAAAAGAAAGATCAACAATTACAAATCACCAGCTTTTGGAAGAAGACAAAAACACACACAAGAAACTGCTCCACCAGTGTTTCAATGCATCTCAAGTGCTGAACCAGTGCCACAGGCCCCACAAAATGCCCCTGAACCAGTGCCACAGGCCCCACAAAATGCCCCTGAACCAGTGCCACAGGTCCCACAAAGTGCCCCTGAACCAGTGCCACAGGCCCCACAAAGTGCCCCTGAACCAGTGCCACAGGCCCCACAAAGTGCCCCTGAACCAGTGCCACAGACACCACAAAGTGCCCCTGAACTGCACAGGTCCCACAAAGTGCCCCTGAACTGCCACAGGTCCCACAAAGTGCCCCTGAACTGCCATAGGCCCCACCAAGTGCCCCTGAACTGCCACAGGCCCCACAAAGTGCAACAGTTAAGCCGAGAGTACTTGGCACAGGGAGAAGTCGATCACAACAGCCAACAAGCAGGCCAGTGACTCGCTCTCAAAAGGCAAAAAAAACAAACAAATTACAAGCTTCACTAAATTCTTTTGTGTTGTTGTGTTGTTTAATGCATACTCTTTCATGCATAGTGTATGTGTGATTATGTATAGATGGTATAGATGGTAGCAAAGATTCAAGTATGTCCTTGTAGACATGAATGTTTCTAAATCTACATTCACTGAATTTGGTAAGGCATGTTTGCTAACATATTATAAACTATTATTAATTAGTTGTTTATTGAAAATACATTATGCCACACAGTACATGTAAATGGAATATGACATTCACTAAGCTCTTCTTAAGTATGATAATTTTCACCTTGAGTATTGTAATGTTTAGTGTCATGTTCTGACACTATTATTTCAATACAACATAATTAAATGACCCATATCACATGAGCTACTGTTTCATGTAATGTGTAATTGTGTGTTGACCCTCTAGGAAAGCTACTTACAATAATGTTCACATGTAATCATGTATGAAATACTTTCAATGGCAACAATATGTAAGTGTGCATCAATATATATTTAGTCTCTCTCTGTGTGTGTGTGTGTGTCTATATGTGTGTGTATGTATATATATATATATATATATATATATATATATATATATATATATATATATATATACATATATACATATATACATATACACACACATATATATATATACATATACACACACACGCATATATACATATACACACACACGCACACACACACACACACACACACACAGAGAGGGAGAATATGTGCAGTGGTGGGATTCAAAATTTTTAGCAACAGGTTCTCTCTCTAGGGTAGGGATAGTGGGGATGGGGAGGGGAGACCGCACCGCCCTGTCAGAGTGAAAAATGAAAAACAACAAGATTTGATTGAAATAAATTATTTATTTGCCTTTCGTAAAATATTGCTACTTGATTGTTGTTATACTGTTTCTTTTGTCCAGGGCAGAGACAGACCAGGGAGGGCAGAGACAGACCAGGGAGGGCAGAGACAGACCAGGGAGGGCAGAGACAGACCAGGGAGGGCAGAGACAGACCAGGGAGGGCAGAGACAGACCAGGGAGGGCAGAGACAGACCAGGGAGGGCAGAGAGAATCCTTCTCACAACTCCCCCAGTCCCTTTCACACCTCCCCCCATGTCCCTCCCACACCCCCTCTCACACCTCCCCAGTCCCTCTCACACCTCCCCCCCAGTCTCTCCCACACCCCCTTTCTCACCTCCCCCAGTCCCTCCCACACCTCCCTCCCACACCTCCCTCAGTCCCTCTCTCCCACATCGCCCTCACACCGCCCCGTGCCCCCTCACACCGCCCCCAGCCCCCCCTCACACCGCTCCCACTCCCTCTCACATCGCCCCCAAGCCCCCCTCACACCGCCCCCAGTCCCCCCTCACATCGCCCCCGAGTCCCTCTCACACCTCCCCCCACTCCCTTTCACACCTCCCCACACTCCCTCTCAGATCTCTCCCTACCCACCTCCATGCCTCCTGGCTAGGGTAACCATATTTGTCCCGGCAAAAACTGGACAAAATATCACGCATGCAAAGTAGTTTCCTGGTTACTCATGCGCGATTGGAGCTGGCCGGTCGCATATGCGCAAGACCAGTCGTCAATTGCCAATCGTCCATGCGCAGTTAGCGCTCGCCAAGGGTCCAGAAACCAGAACAGCAGCCGAAAAAGTCAGGACAGAGCCCTAAAAACGGTGACTGCCCAGGCTAAACTGGGACATCAGGTCACCCTACCCGTCTCTCTTATCCCCCGGTTTTGACGGATGCAGAGAGAAAAGCAGGGTCTGCCAATTTCTCCTCCAGCCATTAGGTGGTGCTGCGCTGCGCTGATAAATGGCTGTGTCCCTACAACTCTCGCTGTCATTGGCCGCCGGTCGACCCCACCTCTCGTTGTCATTGGCCGCCTGTCGGCCACACCTATCGCTGTCATTGGCCAGATAATGTAAAAAAAAAAACGCTGCCCGGTGTGAAAGGGAGGCACGGGAGCAGCATGGTGAGAAAGAGGCCTGCATCGGGGGCGGCGGCAACTGGTGAACATCGGAGCGCCTCTGCCGCCACCATGCCAACAACCCCCCCCACTGCCGCCACCATGCCAGCACCCCCCCCTGCAGCATTGGAGCACCGAAAACAGCCACCGGGCCATCACCGCCCCACCCCCCAAAGCCACCTGGCCGTCACCGCTTCCCAACCCCCACCCGCATCGGAGCACCCCCCCGCCCGCATCAGAGCACCCCCGCCCGCATCATAGCACCCCCCGCATGCGCATTGTGGCCCTATTCTACGGCGCATGCGTGGGAATATAAAGTAGCGCATGCGCAGTAGAATAGGGGCATAATGCGCATGCGCGAGAATAAAAAATTGCGCATGCGCAGTAGAATCGGGTTCCCAATGTGCATGCGCGGGAATATAAAAATGCGCATGCGCAGTAGAATCGGGAGCCCAATGCGTATGTGCGGGAATATAAAGTCGCGCATGCGCAGTAGAATCAGGAACCCAATGCGCATGCGCGGAAATATAAAATCGCGCATGCGCAGTAGAATAGGGGCATACTGCGCATGCGCTGGAATATAAAGTCGCGCGTGCGCAGTAGAATCGGGAGCCCAATGCGCATGCGCGGGAATATAAAAGCACGCATGCACAGTACAATACGGTCATACTGCGCATGCGCGGGAATATAATGTTGCGCGTGCGCAGCATTTTACGGGTTCCCAATGCGCATGCGCGCGAATATAAAATTGTGCATGCGCCGTAGAATAAGGCCCTAATGCGCTTGCGTGGGGATTTAAAATCGCGCATGCGCTGTAGCATATATGCTACAAATATGCATATTTCCCACCCCGTTTTGTGCTATCTGACCGGGCTACCGGAGAAAGACTGTCACGCGAGCAGCGCTGCATCTGATAGATGACGTCATAACCCGGAAGTACCGCGACGGAGGACAGAAAGAGGAATATAGCCATCGTGGGGATCCGCGAGACAGGATTGTTCTCACATGAGCTGCGGGTGCTGGACACCGCTCACCCACGAAGTGGTGACCTCAAAAGACTCCCCGCTGACCAATCTGGAACCTGGTATCACGGAACAGCTCCATCTTGCTGATGACATCTGATCCGGTCTGCAGTGTTGGTGTTTGGGTAACTTACCCCTAACATGCCTATTTGAATTATATTTGATGTAAGCACAATACTTACTTCATTGATTTACTGTCTTAATATATTTTTAATGCACTATGAGCGTTGTGCGCTGTGTTTTTTGTGTATTTGTCTAACCTTCTAGGGGGTGCTCTGGGCCATCCCCGGTACCACAGCTGCAGACGCTCCATCCTGCCTAATATTTAATAGGTCACGTATTATACTTCCTTATTTTCACTGTATTATCACTTCACGTGTGTGATATTGTTTAATAGCTGCGCACTTTCCCCTCACTTTGTCACATACCTGCTCTTTTCTGAGGTATTGGCCTCCATGTGGTCTTAATGATGCAGCGTCTCCATCTTCTATAATTCCCAGGGATGTGGGAAGAGACCCTTATAGAAGAACCCCCTTGGTCCCGGGGTGAACACTCCAGAATCACTCGACACACGGTTGGCAGCAACAGAGTATTTATTGTACTCACTGTCGGCAAGCAGTAGTAACAGCACGGCAATACAGGTACATGATATTCCTCCTCCTCCTCTCCCACCAGATCGTTCTCCGCAGGATGGTCTGAAGGGTATCTTTCTCCCTGCCTCCACCCGCAGCCAAGGGCGCTACGGGTGGGGCTAGCTCTTCCCTCACCCCCTAAGCAGGGTGAGAGGCATGGATCCACCTCTCTACTACTAGGCCCTACTCCTCAGGAACCTAGCTATACTCTCTCTCTCTCTCGCTGACTCCGGACCATCCCACACTGACTCTCAGAGCTCAACTCTCTGACTCGGTCTTAGGACTTGGCTGACTCAACCGACTCTCCGAACTGAACTCACTAGACTGACTGACTACAGAGCACACAGGAACCGCTACTAAGTTTGGTCAGCCCCGCCCCTCATGACATCAACAAGACCTCCCCTCTGCACAGGGCGGCAGCAGAGACAGGCTTGTATTAATCAAGCAGGCAGGGCTTTGCAAGGGGGGGAAACCCAGGATTACTACTGGGGCCTGCCTTTAACAGGGCTTACCACAGTAGTGGGAAGATTTAGTAGCCCGTGCTGTTTACAGGGGGCTACACTCTCCCTATGGTGGAAATCCAATGGTCCCCACTTGGACCTCGCTCGGCAGTACCATCCTGCAGTGAACAACCTGGGGAACAAACACAGGTTATACACACACATGGTCACAACATATTAAGGTAGTAATTAGTACACACTGAATCCAGTTACTCCTAACATGGAGAAACTAATAATAATGCTTAGGATCTGGCTTTCGTATTTTCCTGCCATTGTGATCAGTGACCGTTACAGAAAACGACTGAACTGACCCATGTTCCGGGCGGTAACTCACACTATGCATGTAGATACATCTCCCTATACTCCATATGCGCACTAGCTCGCTAATTTTGTCTTCGTTGTGATAACCGGCCTTACCAAACTTTGTTTGTAAGTACTCTTGGACCGCCTCTCTTAACCAACTGTCTCTGTTCTCTTCAATCTCACGCATGATAGGCTCAGGCACATAGGGGTACTCATAACCGTGTGACTGACAGTATCTGGCCACGATGGCTCTATCAGCCCTACTTAACTTGGTGAGTGTTCGGCGACCCACCCTGCTGGGCAGTACCCAACACAACGGCTCTTCTGGGGCTATCTCGTCATCAAAACACTTTGGCCGCTTGGTACAATGAGCTTTTGTTCTATCTCCTTGTACCTATGGTCTAGTTCATCCTCCACTTCCTGTTGAGTGAAAGACCCAGCCGCCCACAAATGATCAACAACATTATTCTTTATGAGAAGGAACCGGGTACGGTCCATCCCTTCGTGGTAACCGGTAAATAAGGGTGCCCACCACTTGTCAAGGTGTTCAGAGTCTGTGGAATGACTTGTGCGTTCTACCTCTGATTCTACCTGAGACGATAGACCTGACGTACCCGCATCAGTAGATTGCGAGCAATCTCTCCTTCCCTTAGCATTTATGTACCTCGTAGGATTCAACTTATGCACCACTGGTCTGGAAGGCCCAGCCTCTGCTGGAGTATGTGACCCACGGGCTCTCCCTCTAGCTGTAGGACAAAACGGTACAGGGTTAGGCACAGGTATTACGCTTCAATACGGTATCTCCCCATCCGATCCCTCATCACTCAGTTCCCAATCCCGCAAGTCCGTGGAGTAGGTGAGGAATTTACACAACTTATCCCGGGTAGGTCCCAGTGGTATCACCGGTGACGGGGCAGGGGCAATGGCCGGGGCAGTGGAGCTAGGGACTGGGGCTGGGGCAATGTCCAGATCAGTGTCCAGCAAGCGGACAATTCCGCGACCCATGGACGCTTTCTATGACCTCGCTCAGCCATGCTGCGCGCCTCTCTCGATGGACCTCGGCTCTGTATAGCAGCCAGGGCAATAGCTGCATCGATGCTCCGGGATGAAAACAATAATCTCGACCTTCTCTTTCCGGTGGAACTGGACACGACATCATCAGGTGTGCCTGCAGAATCGCCATCCGCCCCATGGTCACGCACCGGAAGTACGTCGAGGACCGGCATGGCCGTTGGCGGAGCATCCGGTACACGGCCGAACAAGTAGGCCTCAAGCCTCTCCTTCTCGTCCTCCGTGGTTACAGTCTCCTCCTGGCGGGGATAAGGGGGTGGTGGCGTCTCCTTACCACTCCGCTGCTCTTTAAGGAGATCAGGCTCCTCGAGGGTCGCGTCGCTCGCCATCTCCTCCGCACTGGGAGTCATCACGGCTGTGAGACTGCTCCGGGCCTTCGGCCGCACCAGCGCTTGCTATCGGATGGGGTCCGCGCTCGGCTACTCCTCCTTGATGCCACTGGGGTGGTTCGCCGGTAGGCGCATCGCCACCGATGAGACACCAACCTCTTCTTCAGACGAAATTATGATCGGCTCCTCCGCTCGGGAATCACCGGAATCTTCGGCGATACAGCCAGTGGGTATACGTACAAAGCTGGCGTGCTCAGTTACCTCCACTGCCGTCGCGCTCTTCTCCTTGGACAATTCTTTCGGCTCGACAGCCTTTTGGGCCTGGGTTCATCCCGCTCGTTTGTAACGGGGAACCAGGGCCGTTCTCTCGCTGCTCTCCGCCACCTCCGATATCGTTCCCGGTGAGGCACCCCGAGGGGTCTCGATCATCGGGTCCGGCTCCGTAGGCCAGAAGTAGTAGGTACCACACAAAGAGCATCGGGCCTTGGTGCTGGGTACCTCACCGGCCACTCCGCAATGCGCGCACAGGCATCGCAGGTACTCCTGATCGGCTATCTGGACCACCAGCAGGCCGCCTGGTACTTGGACCACGGTAGTGTTCATCTCTGACATAGTTCTCGTAAGATTGGAACAGTTCAATAGCTCAGCTCCGCTCTCTGTGACTGTCAAAAAGAAATGAAGCTCCTCGCTCTCGCTTCCAGTCCCTCCCTTTGCTGGGGAGGACTCTCCTGATTGGTTCTCCTGGGGCCTCCTCTCTCTGGTGGAATCCAGAGGCGGGGCTTTCTCTCCTTCAAAGTGACGTGGTCTGGCCTTCTGACCAATCACGGCACAGGTGGGTGGACTCTCGGCTTTCGCGCCGCTCCTCTCCTCTTGCAAGGAATCTGGGTTTGGCGCCAGACTCTTGCACATTTCCCGCCACAACTGTCTCACAGTCCTTTTGCAATTCTCACGTGCTTGCTCCAGGCTTGGCGGGACCCGCCATTTTAGCTCGCCTCTCCTGCTCCACGGAGCACGTGTAGGGATGGCCGCCATCTTGGATACTTCCTCCAAATGTGCCTGTGCCCTACTCTCCGTGTCTAACGGATATCTCGTACCTAGACTATGCTTTCCCTCCAAAGGTGAACTCTGCATCTTCATAATGTCTGTGACTCACTAACATGGGTGGCTTCTACCCCAGGCTCAGCGGAACTCCTCTCCTCCTATGCACTGTACTCTCTGTGTCTACGTGCAAGTGCTCTGTGGTGCGTCTGTGTGGGTGATAGCTAGGTACCGGCAACTTCATCGGTACGGGCGTCTCCTACAGCTGGCTACTAGTAACGTGGGCCCTGGGCCATGGTCCCCGGATTGGATACCGCTATGACCCCCCAGTTGCCTCACGCTACCTGCCGCAAGGGGACTTGGGCAGCTCTAGCTACTTCACCCCTCGTACGCTACCTCCTAAGGGCGCCCAGGGCTGTGCAAGAGACTACGCTCCCCTGACTACCCCCGGTTTGTGCAATCACACCCTTCCTCCTCCAGCACCTGCACAGAGAGTGCATCTCACTCTCCCCGTTCCGCCTCGCTATAAGCCTGACCTGTCCTGACATCCATCTCTCAGCAGCGCCTCCAAATGTAACCATTGTTCCCCCCCCCTAGACTCAACTGATGTATCTAGGGTGCGTGAGGGCGGATTACATGGTTGTGGGTGGTGCATTATCTGTTTGGAACAGGAGGGCCTGAGATTCCCGCGATGTTATGGGGGAGACAGGACCAGGCTTCTGAGGTATTGGCCTCCATGTGGTCTTAATGGTGCAGCGCCTCCATCTTCTATAATTCCCAGGGATGTGGGAAGAGACCCTTATAGAAGAACCCCCCTTGGTCCCGGGGTGAACACTCCAGAATCACTCAACACACGGTTGGCAGCAACAGAGTATTTATTGTACTCACTGTCGGCAAGCAGTAGTAACAGCACGGCAATACAGGTACATGATATTCCTCCTCCTCCTCTCCCACCAGATCGTTCTCCGCAGGATGGTCTGAAGGGTATCTTTCTCCCTGCCTCCACCCGCAGCCAAGGGCGCTACGGGTGGGGCTAGCTCTTCCCTCACCCCCTAAGCAGGGTGAGAGGCATGGATCCACCTCTCTACTACTAGGCCCTACTCCTCAGGAACCTAGCTATACTCTCTCTCGCTGACTCCGGACCATCCCACACTGACTCTCAGAGCTCAACTCTCTGACTCGGTCTTAGGACTGGACTGACTCAACCGACTCTCCGAACTGAACTCACTAGACTGACTGACCGCAGAGCACACAGGAACCGCTACTAAGTTTGGTCAGCCCCGCCCCTCAAAACATCAACAAGACCTCCCCTCTGCACAGGGCGGCAGCAGAGACAGGCTTGTATTAATCAAGCAGGCAGGGCTTTGCAAGGGGGGGAAACCCAGGATTACTACTGGGGCCTGCCTTTAACAGGGCTTACCACAGTAGTGGGAAGATTTAGTAGCCCGTGCTGTTTACAGGGGGCTACATATATACACACACATACATATAAATAGACACACACATGCGTGTGTGTGTATATATATACACAGTGTTCAACAAATCACCCAAAAATCTACTCGCCCAACCAAAATATCTACTTGCCACCTAGTCCCACCCCCAACCCCGCCCTTAGTCCTGCCCCCAACCCCGCTTTAAAATAAAAAAAATATATATAAAATACATTTAATAAATTCCTAGTCAGAACAACATTCGTTTTTGACATAAATGTATTTATTGTATTACATTATACTATGTGTGTGTGTGTCTGTGTGTGACTAGTTTCCTGAACCCCTTAACCAATGTCTGGACATCCCCGCTTCACAATATCTAAGGCCGCGAACCACCAGACCCTTGCCCGAATGGTCCCTGCCCCCGCTTCCTCCTTCCGGCAGGGCTGACTGTGACGCGTCAGCCGGCCGATGCTGCTGAATCTAGTGATTTTCGGCGCTGACGTGTCACGTGGTACGTGTCAGCCAATGGGGAGGAGGGGAGGGAAGGAGCTAGATGGGAGGCGCCTTGGGCGGGGAGCAGGGAAGGAGCTGTGGGTTAAAATGTGTGAGTATGTATGTGTGTATGTATGTGTATATGGATGTGTGTATGTATGTGTGTATGTGTATATGTGTGTGGGGGGGTGGACGGCACCACGATCAGATCCCGTCCCCCTCCCTCCCGCTCCCGCCCCCCTCCCACTCCCGGCTCCCTACTGACCGCATATCGCAGTTTGTGTCTGTCAGTGCCCCGCCTGTCTGCAGTGCGGGCGCGCTGACTGAGGGAGCGGGGCCTTAGCCTAAAGCAGCAATCCCGCCTGGGATCTTACCTGATCCGCAGTCCCTTAATGTCCAGGTACCCTCATTCCCGCAATGTTATACATTGGAGGGGAGGTGTTCCCTACCTGTCTTCTGGGTTAGGGGGGATTCCGATGTCTTCCGTGTGAAGCTCGAGTCAGATCTGGAAGAAAGCAGTATAGATTATTTCGGTGTAGTATAGGGCAGTTAAGATATATAGGGTAAATAAGATATCCAGATACAGAGAGGGGAGAGTGTGGGGGAGAGTGTGAGAGAGAGTGTGGGGGGGGGGGGAGAGAGAGAGAGTGTGGGGGGGGGAAAGAGAGAGAGTGTGAGGGAGAGAGTGTGAGGGGGGAGAGAGTGTGAGGGGGGGAGAGAGAGTGTGAGGGGGGAGAGAGAGAGTGTGAGGGGGGAGATAGAGAGTGTGAGGGGGGAGAGAGAGTGTGAGGGGGGGAGAGAGAGAGTGTGAGGGGGAGAGAGAGAGTGTGAGGGGGGGAGAGAGAGAGTGTGAGGGGGGAGAGAGAGTGTGTGAGGGGGGGGGGAGAGAGAGTGTGAGGGGGGAGAGAGAGTGTGAGGGGGGAGAGAGAGTGTGAGGGGGGAGAGAGAGAGGAGACAGAGGAGGGGGGAGAGGGTGGGTGACTGACTGGGGCAGGGGTGACTGACTGACTGGGACAGGGGTGACTGACTGGGACAGGGGTGACTGACTGGGGCAGGGGTGACTGACTGACTGGGGCAGGGGTCACTGACTGACTGGGGCAGGGGTGACTGACTGACTGCGGCAGGGTTGACTGACTGACTGACTGACTGGGGTGACTGACTGACTGGGGCAGGGGGGAGAGAGAGAGAGCAGAGGAGGGGGGAGAGACAGAGAGGGGAGAGAGGGTGGGTGACTGACTGGGGCAGGGGTGACTGACTGACTGACTGACTGACTGGGGCAGGGGTGACTGACTGACTAGGGCAGGGTTGACTGACTGACTGGGGCAGGGGTGACTGACTGACTAGGGCAGGGGTGACTGACTGACTGACTGGGGCAGTGGTGACTGACTGACTGGGGCGACTGACTGACTGGGGCAGGGGTGACTGACTGACTAGGACAGGGGTGACTGATTGACTGACTGGGGCAGTAGTGACTGACAGGGGGGGGTACCTCTGGTGAGAGAGAGAGAGATAGAGATAGAGAGAGAGAGAGGAGACAGAGGAGGGGGGAGAGACAGAGAGGGGAGAGAGGGTGGGTGACTGACTGGGGCAGGGGTGACTGACTGACTGGGCAGGGGTGACTGACTGACTGACTGACTGGGGCAGGGGTGACTGACTGACTGGGCAGGAGTGACTGACTGACTGACTGGGGCAGGGGTGACTGACTGACTGGGCAGGGGTGACTGACTGACTGACTGGGGCAGGGGTGACTGACTGACTGGGGCAGGGGGTGACTGACTGGGGCAGTGGTGACTGACTAGGGCAGGGTGACTGACTGACTGGGCAGGGGTGACTGACTGACTGACTGACTGACTGAGGCGACTGACTGACTGGGGCAGGGGGGAGAGAGAGAGAGAGCAGAGAGCAGAGGAGGGGGGAGAGAAAGAGAGGGGAGAGAGGGTGGGTGACTGACTGGGGCAGGGGTGACTGACTGACTGACTGGGGCAGGGGTGACTGACTGACTAGGGCAGGGGTGACTGACTGACTGGGGCAGGGGTGACTGACTGACTAGGGCAGGGGTGACTGACTGAATGACTGACTGGGGCAGTGGTGACTGACTGACTGGGGCAGGGGTGACTGACTGACTGACTGACTGGGGCAGTGGTGACTGACAGGGGGGGTACCTCTGGTGAGAGAGAGAGAGAGAGAGAGGAGACAAAGGAGGGGGGAGAGACAGAGAGGGGGAGAGGGTGGGTGACTGACTGGGGCAGGGGTGACTGACTGACTGACTGGGCAGGGGTGACAGACTGACTGACTGGGCAGGGGTGACTGACTGACTGACTGACTGGGGCAGGGGTGACTGACTGACTGGGCAGGGGTGACTAACTGACTGACTGGGGCAGGGGTGACTGAATGACTGGGCAGGGGTGACTGACTGACTGACTGACTGGGGCAGGGGTGACTGACTCACTGACTGGGGCAGGGGTGACTGACTGACTGGGGCAGGGGTGACTGATGGGGGGTACCTCTGGTGAGAGAGAGAGAGAGAGAGAGAGAGAGAGAGAGAGAGAGAGAGAGAGAGAGAGAGAGAGAGAGAGAGAGAGAGAGAGAGAGAGAGGAGGGGGGAGACAGAGAGGGGAGAGAGGGTGGGTGACTGACTGGGCAGGGGTGACTGACTGACTGGGCAGGGGTGACTGACTGACTGACTGACTGGGCAGGGGTGACTGACTGACTGACTGGGCAGGGGTGACTGACTGACTGGGGCAGGGGTGACTGACTGACTGGGCAGGGGTGACTGACTGACTGACTGACTGAGGCAGGGGTGACTGACTCACTGACTGGGGCAGGTGTGACTGACTGACTGATTGGGGCAGAGGTGACTGACTGACTGGGGCAGGGGTGACTGACTGACTGGGGCAGGGGTGACTGATGGGGGAGTACCTCTGGTGAGAGAGAGAGGAAACAGAGGAGGGGGGAGATAGAGAGGGGAGAGAGGGTGGGTGACTGACTGGGGCAGGGGTGACTGACTGACTGACAGGGCAGGGGTGACAGACTGACTGACTGGGCAGGGTTGACTGACTGACTGACTGGGGTGACTGACTGACTGGGGCAGGGGGGAGAGAGAGAGAGCAGAGAGCAGAGGAGGGGGGAGAGACAGAGAGGGGAGAGAGGGTGGGTGACTGACTGGGGCAGGGGTGACTGACTGACTGACTGACTGGGGCAGGGGTGACTGACTGACTAGGGCAGGGTTGACTGACTGACTGGGGCAGGGGTGACTGACTGACTAGGGCAGGGGTGACTGACTGACTGACTGGGGCAGTGGTGACTGACTGACTGGGGCGACTGACTGACTGGGGCAGGGGTGACTGACTGACTAGGACAGGGGTGACTGATTGACTGACTGGGGCAGTAGTGACTGACAGGGGGGGGTACCTCTGGTGAGAGAGAGAGAGATAGAGATAGAGAGAGAGAGAGGAGACAGAGGAGGGGGGAGAGACAGAGAGGGGAGAGAGGGTGTGTGACTGACTGGGGCAGGGGTGACTGACTGACTGGGCAGGGGTGACTGACTGACTGACTGACTGGGGCAGGGGTGACTGACTGACTGACTGGGCAGGAGTGACTGACTGACTGACTGGGGCAGGGGTGACTGACTGACTGGGCAGGGGTGACTGACTGACTGACTGGGGCAGGGGTGACTGACTGACTGGGGCAGGGGGTGACTGACTGGGGCAGTGGTGACTGACTAGGGCAGGGTGACTGACTGACTGGGCAGGGGTGACTGACTGACTGACTGACTGGGCAGGGGTGACTGACTGACTGACTGGGCAGGGGTGACTGACTGACTGGGGCAGGGGTGACTGACTGACTGGGCAGGGGTGACTGACTGACTGACTGAGGCAGGGGTGACTGACTCACTGACTGGGGCAGGTGTGACTGACTGACTGATTGGGGCAGAGGTGACTGACTGACTGGGGCAGGGGTGACTGACTGACTGGGGCAGGGGTGACTGATGGGGGAGTACCTCTGGTGAGAGAGAGAGGAAACAGAGGAGGGGGGAGATAGAGAGGGGAGAGAGGGTGGGTGACTGACTGGGGCAGGGGTGACTGACTGACTGACAGGGCAGGGGTGACAGACTGACTGACTGGGCAGGGTTGACTGACTGACTGACTGGGGTGACTGACTGACTGGGGCAGGGGGGAGAGAGAGAGAGCAGAGAGCAGAGGAGGGGGGAGAGACAGAGAGGGGAGAGAGGGTGGGTGACTGACTGGGGCAGGGGTGACTGACTGACTGACTGACTGGGGCAGGGGTGACTGACTGACTAGGGCAGGGTTGACTGACTGACTGGGGCAGGGGTGACTGACTGACTAGGGCAGGGGTGACTGACTGACTGACTGGGGCAGTGGTGACTGACTAACTGGGGCGACTGACTGACTGGGGCAGGGGTGACTGACTGACTAGGACAGGGGTGACTGATTGACTGACTGGGGCAGTAGTGACTGACAGGGGGGGGTACCTCTGGTGAGAGAGAGAGAGATAGAGATAGAGAGAGAGAGAGGAGACAGAGGAGGGGGGAGAGACAGAGAGGGGAGAGAGGGTGTGTGACTGACTGGGGCAGGGGTGACTGACTGACTGGGCAGGGGTGACTGACTGACTGACTGACTGGGGCAGGGGTGACTGACTGACTGACTGGGCAGGAGTGACTGACTGACTGACTGGGGCAGGGGTGACTGACTGACTGGGCAGGGGTGACTGACTGACTGACTGGGGCAGGGGTGACTGACTGACTGGGGCAGGGGGTGACTGACTGGGGCAGTGGTGACTGACTAGGGCAGGGTGACTGACTGACTGGGCAGGGGTGACTGACTGACTGACTGACTGGGCAGGGGTGACTGACTGACTGACTGGGCAGGGGTGACTGACTGACTGGGGCAGGGGTGACTGACTGACTGGGCAGGGGTGACTGACTGACTGACTGAGGCAGGGGTGACTGACTCACTGACTGGGGCAGGTGTGACTGACTGACTGATTGGGGCAGAGGTGACTGACTGACTGGGGCAGGGGTGACTGACTGACTGGGGCAGGGGTGACTGATGGGGGAGTACCTCTGGTGAGAGAGAGAGGAAACAGAGGAGGGGGGAGATAGAGAGGGGAGAGAGGGTGGGTGACTGACTGGGGCAGGGGTGACTGACTGACTGACAGGGCAGGGGTGACAGACTGACTGACTGGGCAGGGTTGACTGACTGACTGACTGGGGTGACTGACTGACTGGGGCAGGGGGGAGAGAGAGAGAGCAGAGAGCAGAGGAGGGGGGAGAGACAGAGAGGGGAGAGAGGGTGGGTGACTGACTGGGGCAGGGGTGACTGACTGACTGACTGACTGACTGGGGCAGGGGTGACTGACTGACTAGGGCAGGGTTGACTGACTGACTGGGGCAGGGGTGACTGACTGACTAGGGCAGGGGTGACTGACTGACTGACTGGGGCAGTGGTGACTGACTGACTGGGGCGACTGACTGACTGGGGCAGGGGTGACTGACTGACTAGGACAGGGGTGACTGATTGACTGACTGGGGCAGTAGTGACTGACAGGGGGGGGTACCTCTGGTGAGAGAGAGAGAGATAGAGATAGAGAGAGAGAGAGGAGACAGAGGAGGGGGGAGAGACAGAGAGGGGAGAGAGGGTGTGTGACTGACTGGGGCAGGGGTGACTGACTGACTGGGCAGGGGTGACTGACTGACTGACTGACTGACTGGGGCAGGGGTGACTGACTGACTGACTGGGCAGGAGTGACTGACTGACTGACTGGGGCAGGGGTGACTGACTGACTGGGCAGGGGTGACTGACTGACTGACTGGGGCAGGGGTGACTGACTGACTGGGGCAGGGGGTGACTGACTGGGGCAGTGGTGACTGACTAGGGCAGGGTGACTGACTGACTGGGCAGGGGTGACTGACTGACTGACTGACTGACTGAGGCGACTGACTGACTGGGGCAGGGGGGAGAGAGAGAGAGAGCAGAGAGCAGAGGAGGGGGGAGAGAAAGAGAGGGGAGAGAGGGTGGGTGACTGACTGGGGCAGGGGTGACTGACTGACTGACTGGGGCAGGGGTGACTGACTGACTAGGGCAGGGGTGACTGACTGACTGGGGCAGGGGTGACTGACTGACTAGGGCAGGGGTGACTGACTGAATGACTGACTGGGGCAGTGGTGACTGACTGACTGGGGCAGGGGTGACTGACTGACTGACTGGGGCAGTGGTGACTGACAGGGGGGGTACCTCTGGTGAGAGAGAGAGAGAGAGAGAGAGAGGAGACAAAGGAGGGGGGAGAGACAGAGAGGGGGAGAGGGTGGGTGACTGACTGGGGCAGGGGTGACTGACTGACTGGGCAGGGGTGACAGACTGACTGACTGGGCAGGGGTGACTGACTGACTGACTGACTGGGGCAGGGGTGACTGACTGACTGGGCAGGGGTGACTAACTGACTGACTGGGGCAGGGGTGACTGAATGACTGGGCAGGGGTGACTGACTGACTGACTGACTGGGGCAGGGGTGACTGACTCACTGACTGGGGCAGGGGTGACTGACTGACTGGGGCAGGGGTGACTGATGGGGGGTACCTCTGGTGAGAGAGAGAGAGAGAGAGAGAGAGAGAGAGAGAGAGAGAGGAGGGGGGAGACAGAGAGGGGAGAGAGGGTGGGTGACTGACTGGGCAGGGGTGACTGACTGACTGGGCAGGGGTGACTGACTGACTGACTGACTGGGCAGGGGTGACTGACTGACTGACTGGGCAGGGGTGACTGACTGACTGGGGCAGGGGTGACTGACTGACTGGGCAGGGGTGACTGACTGACTGACTGACTGAGGCAGGGGTGACTGACTCACTGACTGGGGCAGGTGTGACTGACTGACTGATTGGGGCAGAGGTGACTGACTGACTGGGGCAGGGGTGACTGACTGACTGGGGCAGGGGTGACTGATGGGGGAGTACCTCTGGTGAGAGAGAGAGGAAACAGAGGAGGGGGGAGATAGAGAGGGGAGAGAGGGTGGGTGACTGACTGGGGCAGGGGTGACTGACTGACTGACAGGGCAGGGGTGACAGACTGACTGACTGGGCAGGGGTGACTGACTGACTGACTGACTGGGGCAGGGGTGACTGACTGACTGGGCAGGAGTGACTGACTGACTGACTGGGGCAGGGGTGACTGACTGACTGGGCAGGGGTGACTGACTGACTGACTGGGGCAGGGGTGACTGACTCACTGACTGGGGCAGGGGTGACTGACTGACTGGGGCAGGGGGTGACTGACTGGGGCAGTGGTGACTGACTAGGGCAGGGTGACTGACTGACTGACTGACTGACTGGGGCAGGGGGGAGAGAGAGAGAGAGAGAGCAGAGAGCAGAGGAGGGGGGAGAGAAAGAGAGGGGAGAGAGGGAGGAAGGAGGGGGAGGAAGGAGGGGGGAGGCAGAAGGGGATAGAGAGAAAGAATGCTTAAGGGGTTAATGAGCTACACTTTTAAGAGAAATACAAAATGCTGAATCTGAAACAGGTCAGGACTGTTTCTTTGAACTGCTCTGACTTTCAAAGGGATTTACTTGGGCAGGGTGGTCTGTGTGGATGGCCCACTCAAGGTGTCAATTGAATTAATCAAGGTCTACAGACAGGGTTGGGGGAAATAAACATATTGCACTTGCGAACACCAAGCGTGCATCCACTACAAATAATACGGATTAATTCTGTGTGTTAATCAGTCAATGATGAAATTTGACTATGATGTCACGTTAAGCTTTATAAAAATAATTAATACAAAGTCTTTATGGAGGTTACAATGCACATATCACTTATTTAAGCAACACTCAGTAATCTAATTTGGATAAAAACATGAAATAAACGTTTAAAAATCAACGTGGCAACATGTTGAAGTTTGCATGGTATTATCACATGTTGACATGAACTAATTATAATGTGCATATGCATCATTAAAAGGCACCTGGAGAATTGCAATTGATTATGTTAAAATAATCTCAAAATGATGTCCTATTACAGATCTGTGTAGCACTTAACATGAAATGATTGCACTGCATTGTGTAAAATGTAATCATGCAATGTTATTGAGTGTGCAATTGCTGACGTCATAAAAAGAGGGATGTCACACAGAACATGTAAACATAACGAATAACAGCTATATCTTAGTTGGATCATGCGTTAGCCATTAAAAGCATTAAATAATGTAAACCAACATTACTAAACGCATGATCGGTGCTATGTGTCAAATATTTTACATTATATGATCAAAACAAGGACACTTAACTAACATGTTTCAGATGATGTGAACTGTTCCTTTAAGAGTTTACTATAGGACTTTCCCTTGACACAGCATAACATAAACAGTCATGTGGCACGCAAATCATAATAACATTCACAACTAAGATGTTCTGCCAATAATGAACGTAAGCGGTGACACGATGAAGTGAATTACATCGACAATGTAATGTCAAGTAAAGTTTTATATGGAGCTATACCACGTAAACACTCATATAAAGTTATAAGTCTCCGCTCCATTGACTCCATTGATGTTGAGATGAGCTACCTTTCCGATCCTTCTCCCCTGCAACTTGCCAACTTTAGTTGGCGGGACGAATTGGCGTAGAAATCTCAATTCTAGAGTGCCGATCAGCAGCGATAAGCTGATCGGGGCTACTAGAATACAGGCGATTTGAAAAAGTGGCGAAATGTGCCGAAAAGTGGCTTATCGGCACCCGCATGCCGAAAAGTTATTATCGGGAACAAAAAAATTCCGATTTTTGCGTCTTTTCGGCGCTTACTGAATCGGGAAGGCAATTTTGGCGAGAAAATGGCGAAAAAAGGCTTTTCGGCGCTTACTGCATACAGCCCTATGTTCCAAGTGGACATGATACAATGAATGCTAATGTAAACATGACATGCACACAAATAATGTAACACAGTATCACTTGATATAAACTAGCAAAGCAAAAGACTAAGGCTGCGTCCCCGCTAGCGCTGAGCTCGCTGAGCGGGCGGCGCTTGGCGAGGTGACTTGCATATATATATATGCAAGTCCCTGCTCACGCGATGCGCGCGCGGGTATAATATTTTTATACTTACCAGCGCGCTCAGCTTCCCGTGCAGCGTCCCCCCCGCCCCTCCTCCCCCCTCGCGAGCGCTTGCAAAAATGTAAAGGACACCCGGCGCTCATGCTTGGAGAGCTCCCCAAGCATGAGCGCGCTCAGCGCCGGCGGGGACTCAGCCTAACAGTAAATGCTCAATTGTAGGCAAACCTGAAAGTGCATATATAGAAAAAAGCATAAATAAGATGTGCTGTACACCCTGTAGGTCAAAGTCAGAGCACAAAGCCTGGAGTCAATAAGGCTACGTCCATAGTGCAGGTAGAGGGCCCGTGCTACGTAGCTCGCTCCGAAACAAACACTTGGACGACAATGAATTTGTGCATAGTGCGCGCATGCTAGCGCGTGCACATGCACTACGGGGAGACTGGTGCTTCACGCTACAAACGTGTTTGTATTTCCCGGGCGACGGCCGGGTCACGTGAGCGGTTCGCCCAATGAGGGTGAACCAGCTCTGTGATGTCACGGCCACGCCACCCGACACGCCTCCCTGTCGCCTCTGCCTGCAGGACTGGAAATATCTCCTGCTGCAGGCGAGCGTGCACCGCGCCCAGGAGCGCGGAAGCTAGCGCGTTCCTCTAAAGCCGAGGCCTAAGTGAGCTAGTAGTAAGATCATGAGTCAGATCAGAATGCAGGCTGCAAGAATGAATGTGAGCTTGCTGTGCAGCATATACGAGTCCCAAAAGAAGGGGACTAGCAAGAAGAACAAGGTCCTGAATGTAGCTGGAATCCCAGAAAATGGTGTAATGCAAATCTGAAGCTGTAGTGTCCCGTCATAAAGTCCCAATGCAAGTTCACAAATGGACAAACAGTGATACTTATCCACACTGCAGGACTACGTCCTCCATGGTAAGGTGGATATCTATCCGGAGCTGCAGAGCAAACATGCCCACACCAGGTCACAATCAGGGCATGAATAGGGGATCCAGGAGCATCCCCCGGTAAATGCGTGTAAGTAACACAGCGGGGTCCCGATCCGTCACTCCCACTCAACGTACGTTTCTTCCCAGAGTGTCACGCTGAGTGGGAGTGACGGGCCGCGCAGCCACGTTTACGGTAGTTACAGGGGAGACACGGAAGTTGCAGGGGCAGAAGCTGTAGAATGAAGGTAGATGCCGCACCCCGCCGGTAAAACTTGCGAGTGGGTGAAGTGAGGGGGATGAGAGTTTTTTGGAAGTGGGATTTGGGGGCGCGAATTACTTTTTGGGTGGGGGTGAGTGTTTTTTTTTTTAGAATTTGTCGAACCCTGGTGGTGATTACAATATTCCTTTACATTTATCAGTACACTAAACCAGTAAATAATATATTAAAATGACAAATACTTTAGACAATGACAAAGAAAAACCTAAATGAATTGTTAATTTGATGAGTCAGTCTTATCAGCATTGCATCATGGGTTTGTATATCCCTCTGCACCTCCGCCCCTTACCCACAGTCCCCCGTGTTGTTTCTCTGCTATCGGCCCTAATCCTATCTATGGATAACAGACATTAGATGTTTAATTCTTTCCCCCCTCCTCACGTTGTGGGCCTCTCACCTATCAGGTGCTGCCTTTTCTATCTCAAATGCTGCTACTAATATTCTGCCTGTTATACTGCTATCATCATAACTAATATCATCCTTGCTCCAGTGTGTGTGGTCTGTACAGTGTACATACTGTAGGCATTTATGCTGTCATGTTTACCATATAACTTTTTGGACTATTATTGTATTGTTTCTTGTTACATTTTTGTTATCTGTGAATTAAAAAATTACCCTTTTCTTTGTATTGAGGTATGTCTTTATTACTCCATCATGTACACAAGGGGTGCTCAACTCCAGAACGTCGCTCCCCCCTCCCTGCAGAACGTTACTCCCGCCTCCCCGCAGAACGTCGCTGCCCACTCCCTGCAGAACGTTGCTCCCACCTCCCCGCAGACCATTGCTCCCCCTACCCGCAGAACATCGTTCCCCCCTCCCGGCAGAATGTCGCTCCCCACAGAGCATCGCTCCCCCTCCCCGAAAAGAATCGCTCCCTGCTCTCCCTCCCCACAGAGCATCGCTCCCCATTCTCCCTCCCCGCAGGACTTTGCTCCCCCCTCCCCCCAGACTATTGCTCCCCCTCCCTGCCGAACGTCGCTCCCCCCTCCCCACAGACTATTGCTCCCCCTCCCTGCAGAACGTCGCTCCCCCTCCCTGCAGAATGTCGCTCCCCACAGTGTCGCTCCCACTCCCCGCAAATAATCGCTCCCCCCTTCCCCTCCCCGCAGAGCATCGCTCCCCCCTCTCCCTCACCACAGAGCATCGCTCCCCCTTCTCCCTCCCCACAGAGCATCGCTCCCCCTTCTCCCTCCCCGCAGAACGTCGCTCCCCCTCCACGCAGAACGTCGCTCCCCCTTCCCGCAGAACGTTGCTCCCATCATCTCCCTCTCCCACAGAGCGTCGCTCCCCCTCTCTCCCTCCCCAGAGTGTTGCTCCCCCCTCTCCTTCACTACAGAGCGTTGCTCCCCCCTCTCCCTCACTACAGAGCGTTGCTCCCTACTCTCCGTCCCCACAGAGCGTCGCCCCCCCCTCTCCCTCATTAAAAAATTACCCTTTTCTTTGTATTGAGGTATGTCTTTCTTACTCCATCATGTACACACGGGGTGCTCAACTCCAGAACGTCGCTCCCCCCTCCCTGCAGAACATTGTTCCCCCCTCTCCACAGACTATTGCTCCCCCTCCACGCAGAACGTTGCTCCCCCCTCCCCGCAGACTATTGCTCCCCCTCCTTGCAGAATGTCGCTCCCCACAGAGTGTCGCTCCCCCTCCCCGCAAATAATCGCTCCCCCCTCTCCCTCCCTACAGAGCGTTGCTACCCCCCTCGCCCTCCCCGCAGAGCGTCGCTCCCCCACTCTGCCTCCCCACAGAGCGTCGCTCCCCGAATCTCTCCCTGCCCACATAGCGTTGCTACACCCTCGCCCTCCACGCAGAGTGTCGCTCCCCCACTCGCCCTCCCCGCAGTGTCGCTCCCCCACTCTCCCTCCCCGCAGAACGTCGCTCCCCTGCACGTTGCATACTGATGTATGTATGTCTTTATTTATATCGCGCCATTAATGTACATAGCGCTTCACAGCAGTAATACAACTAGGAGAACATTGCGCCGGTGAGTAGCCGTCACAGGTGCAGAAGGGTGTGCGGATGTTTACACAGACTATTGAATGTCCATAAAATTCAGGGAGGGGACAGTCAATGGAGGGGGAATTCTCCGAGGTGTATGTGTGATGTTTGATCAACCAACAAACAAAGCAAATGCAAATGATAATCTGAAATCTTGATGTAATGTATAACCACGAATTGTATAATGAATAACCACTGATACTTAATGCAATCCCTTGAACCAGCTCAGCAAAGTTCTACTCACAGATATCATGTGTTTTACCAGTAATATTGTCCAATGAATAAAGTCCAATTTAAATTAACTGGTCCCCACAGGATGGTGAAAAAAGGATCCTTGTAGTTGTTAGTTATTGCATGCCCACACAGGAGGATACCACTCCTCACATATACCTCAAAGGAAAGAAAAAGAAATCAGGTGGAGGCGCAATAGCAAGTGGAATCAACTTTATATTCACCTTTAGTGTCCAATAAAAATGTTAATAATACATATAACATACACTACAGGTGCACGGACAAGAGATAAAAACATGAATAGATAATAATTATTAATGAGTGATATTGCTACATATAATACAACTGATTTCATTTATGATTGGATATAATGTGTCTGCGCAATAACATTTATTCCATGTACTGTATAATAAATCACTCTCATTATACTACTAGGCCCTGGCTGGCAACGCGTCAGGTTGCTTGACAACCAAGATGGCGTCGTGACGTCTCCACGCGCGGATAGGCTAGGCTGCTGATTGGCGGCTGGTGGGCATGGTTTCGATGCGAATAGGGGGAGTGTCGCCGGAGCGCCGTTGCCATGGGGATGGGGTAGAGTGGGCGGGATGATGGGGATCGACGCCCCGCCCCCTTTGCCGCCATCTTGTGGTGTCACAGGATACAGGGGGCGGCTCTGTAAGGAAGCCGGGTGAGGAGTGATGCTCTGCAAGGATGAGTGATGCTAGGTTGCGAGAGATAGGGGGTGGGAGTGATGCTCTGCAATAATAAAGGGGAGAGGGAGAGCAATGTGGTACAGAAGAAGGGGGAAATGGAGAGACATGCTCTGCAGAGAGAGAGAGAGTGGGGGAGGGACGCTCTGCAGAGAGAGAGTGGGGGAGCGATGCTCTGCAGGGAGAGAGTGGGGGAGCGACGCTCTGCAGGGAGAGAGAGAGTGGGGGAGCGACGCTCTGCAGAGAGAGAGTGGGGGAGCGATGCTCTGCAGGGAGAGAGTGGGGGAGCGACGCTCTGCAGGGAGAGAGCGGGGGAGCGACGCTCTGCAGGGAGAGAGTGGGGCAGTGACGCTCTGCAGGGAGAGAGTGGGGGAGCGACGCTCTGCAGGGAGAGAGTGGGGCAGTGACGCTCTGCAGAGAGAGAGAGATTGGGGCATTGACGCTCTGCAGGGAGAGAGTGGGGCAGTGACGCTCTGCAGGGAGAGAGTGGGGCAGTGACGCTCTGCAGGGAGAGAGTGGGGCAGTGACGCTCTGCAGGGAGAGAGTGGGGAGTGACGCTCTGCAGGGGCAGAGGGCGGGGGAGCGACGCTCTGCAGGGGCGGGGGAGCGACGCTCTGCAGGGGCAGAGGGCGGGGGAGCGACGCTCTGCAGGGGCAGAGGGCGGGGGAGCGACGTTCTGCAGGGGCAGAGGGCGGGGGAGCGACGCTCTGCGAGGGCGGGGGGAGCGACGCTCTGCATGGGCAGAGGGCGGGGGGAGCGACGCTCTGCAGGGGCGGGGGGAGCGATGCTCTGCAGGGGCGGGGGGAGCGACGCTCTGCAGGGGCGGGGGGAGCGACGCTCTGGAGGGGCAAAGGGCGGGGGGAGCGACGCTCTGCAGGGGCAGAGGACGGGGGGGAGCGACGCTCTGCAGGGGCAGAGGGCGGGGGGAGCGACGCTCTGCAGGGGCAGAGGGCGGGTGGAGCGACGCTCTGCAGGGGCAGAGAGCGACGCTCTGCAGGGGCAGAGAGCGACGCTGTGCTGGTGCAGAGAGTGGGGGAGCGACGCTCTGCAGGGGCAGAAGGCGACACTGTGCAGTGAGAGGGAGAGTGGGGGAGCGACGCTGCAGAGAAACAGGGAGAGCAGCAATGCCCTGCAAAGAGATGAGGGATTGTTTGGAGGAAGTGATGCCCTGCAGAGAGAGATGGAGGGTTGGGGGAAGTGATGTTCTGCAGAGAGAGATGGAGGGTTGGGGGAAGTGATGCCCTGCAGAGAGAGATGGCGGGTTGGGGGAAGTGATGTTCTGCAGAGAGAGATGGAGGGTTGGGGGAAGTGATGCCCTGCAGAGAGAGATGGAGGGTTGGGGGAAGTGATGTTCTGCAGAGAGAGATGGAGGGTTGGGGGAAGTGATGTTCTGCAGAGAGAGATGGAGGGTTGGGGGAAGTGATGCCCTGCAGAGAGAGATGGAGGGTTGGGGGAAGTGATGTTCTGCAGAGAGAGATGGAGGGTTGGGGGAAGTGATGTTCTGCAGAGAGAGATGGAGGGTTGGGGGAAGTGATGTTCTGCAGAGAGAGATGGAGGGTTGGGGGAAGTGATGTTCTGCAGAGAGATGGAGGGTTGGGGGAAGTGATGTTCTGCAGAGAGATGGAGGGTTGGAGGAAGTGATGCCCTGCAGAGAGAGATGGAGGGTTGGGGGAAGTGATGCCCTGCAGAGAGAGATGGAGGGTTGGGGGAAGTGATGCCCTGCAGAGAGAGATGGAGGGTTGGGGGAAGTGATGCCCTGCAGAGAGAGATGGAGGGTTGGGGGAAGTGATGTTCTGCAGAGAGAGATGGAGGGTTGGGGGAAGTGATGTTCTGCAGAGAGAGATGGAGGGTTGGGGGAAGTGATGTTCTGCAGAGAGAGATGGAGGGTTGGGGGAAGTGATGTTCTGCAGAGAGAGATGGAGAGTTGGGGGAAGTGATGTTCTGCAGAGAGAGATGGAGGGTTGAGGGAAGTGATGTTCTGCAGAGAGAGATGGAGGGTTGGGGGAAGTGATGTTCTGCAGAGAGAGATGGAGGGTTGGGGGAAGTGATGTTCTGCAGAGAGAGATGGAGGGTTGGGGGAAGTGATGTTCTGCAGAGAGAGAGAGATGGAGGGTTGGGGGAAGTGATGTTCTGCAGAGAGAGATGGAGGGTTGGGGGAAGTGATGTTCTGCAGAGAGAGATGGAGGGTTGGGGGAGTGATGTTCTGCAGAGAGAGATGGCGGGTTGGGGGAAGTGATGTTCTGCAGAGAGAGATGGAGGGTTGGGGTAGTGATGTTCTGCAGAGAGAGATGAAGGGTTGGGGGAGTGATGTTCTGCAGAGAGAGATGGAGGGTTGGGGGAAGTGATGTTCTGCAGAGAGAGATGGAGGGTTGGGGGAAGTGATGTTCTGCAGAGAGAGATGGAGGGTTGGGGGAAGTGATGTTCTGCAGAGAGAGATGGCGGGTTGGGGGAGTGATGTTCTGCAGGGATAACATGCTGTTTCCCCCCCTCCCCAGGTAGTGAGATGTCTCAGGGACCCACAGGCTCCGCTCCTGACTTTGATCTGATGAGCGCGTTGGACTGGAGAGACGGGATTGCTACCCTGCCAGGGAGTCACATCCAGGTCAGACGCCCCTACCGCCCTGTGCTGCTCCGCCCCTAACGCCCTGTGCTGCTCCGCCCCTAACACCCTGTGCTGCTCCGCCCCTAACACCCTGTGCTGCTCCGCCCCTAACACCCTGTGCTGCTCCGCCCCTAACGCCCTGTGCTGCTCCGCCCCTAACACCTTGTGCTGCTCCGCCCCTAACGCCCTGTGCTGCTCCTCCCCTAACGCCCTGTGCTGCTCCTCCCCCACACTATTCTCTCCGCCCCTAACGCCCTGTGCTGCTCCGCCCCTAACGCCCTGTGCTGCTCCGCCCCTAACACCCTGTGCTGCTCCGCCCCTAACGCCCTGTGCTGCTCCGCCCCTAACGCCCTGTGCTGCTCCGCCCCTAACGCCCTGTGCTGCTCCGCCCCTAACGCCCTGTGCTGCTCCGCCCCTAACGCCCTGTGCTGCTCCGCCCCTAACGCCCTGTGCTGCCCCGCCCCTAACGCCCTGTGCTGCCCCGCCCCTAACGCCCTGTGCTGCCCCGCCCCTAACGCCCTGTGCTGCTCCGCCCCCACACTATTCTCTATGCCCCTAACGCCCTGTGCTGCTCCGCCCCTAACGCCCTGTGCTGCTCCGCCCCTAACACCCTGTGCTGCTCCGCCCCCACACTATTCTCTACGCCCCTAACGCCCTGTGCTGCTGCGCCCCTAACGCCCTGTGCTGCTGCGCCCCTAACGCCCTGTGCTGCTGCGCCCCTAACGCCCTGTGCTGCTGCGCCCCTAACGCCCTGTGCTGCTCCGCCCCTAACGCCATGTGCTGCTCCGCCCCTAATGCCCTGTGCTGCTCCTCCCCCACACTATTCTCTACGCCCCTAACGCCCTGTGCTGCTCCGCCCCTAACGCCCTGTGCTGCTCCGCCCCTAACGCCCTGTGCTGCTCCGCCCCTAACGCCCTGTGCTGCTCCGCCCCTAACGCCCTGTGCTGCTCCGCCCCTAACGCCCTGTGCTGCTCCGCCCCTAACGCCCTGTGCTGCTCCTCCCCCACACTATTCTCTACGCCCCTAACGCCCTGTGCTGCTCCGCCCCTAATGCCCTGTGCTGCTCCTCCCCCACACTATTCTCTACGCCCGTACCTCTCTATTCTCTCTTCTCTTTCCCTTTCTTTTCTTTTCTTCTCAGTCTTTCTTGCTCTCAATATCTCTCCCCTCTCCCCTGTCTTTCTCTCTCCTCCCCCCCCTATCTCTCCTCCCCCCCCCTATCTCTCCTCCCCCCGATCTCCCCTCCCCCTTGTGTGTTGGGTACAGTCTCACGCAAGGTGTGTTAAAGCCTTAGGCTGAGTCCCCAGTGGCTGCTGCAGCGCGTGCTACGGTGTGTGTGCCACACACCAGAGCACAGCCCTGTATGGGGCAGGCCCGTGTGGGCGCGCAAAGCGCGATGACGCGACTGCTGGAAGGGAAGACAAGGATTTTGTCTGGCCCTACAGCGACGAGGTCACATGGTTGACTAGCAACCAACGGTTGTGCATATAGTGTAGACCGTCATGGCTGCGCCATTCTCCCCCCCTCACCCCTAGACTGCACAGGGTGTGACAGAGACAGCAGCCTAAGCGAGCGCAGGGTACAGTCTAAGGCTGAGTCCCCGCTGGCGCTGAGCGCGCTCATGCTTGGAGAGCGCTCCAAGCATGAGCGCCGGGTGTCCTTCATTTACGCGCGCACGCGGGGGGGGGGGGGGCATTGCGGGTAGTTGAGCGCACTGGAAAGTATAATGTTTTTGTTTATCTGAGCGTGGGTGAGCGTGAGTGCGCGTGCACAGCGTGAGCGGGGACTTGCATATATCTATATATGTAAGTAAGCGCCGCCCGCTCAGCGCTAGTGGGGACGCAGCCTAACAGAAGGTGTGTGGAGCCCAGGGGCACAGACCGTGCGTTCTCACGATGCCCGGGTCTCCCACTAGTCTGTATCTGGCAGCGGTGCCCATGGTGAGCTTGGTGTGGAAGGAGCTCACCAAAAGTCTACAAGTAGTGGGTCAGAGGGAACCCACAGGTCCGTGTCAGAGAGCTGTATAGTGGGGAGCCCAGAGGGGTGAAGGCGTCTCTATAAAGAGGAGCCCAGGGGGTGACTGTAATCTTAGTCCTGGGAATAAAGAGAGAGGCGTCTCTAAATCTCTGAGCCCCCTTTAACCCAAGGAATATGAGCGCACACATGTACAGGATACCCTGATAATTATTAATCAAGCTAAAGAAACGTACATTTATACAAATATTTAAATCGGAGAATATACAGCATCATAAGTAGCAAAATAATATGTTGTGCAAACGTATGTGAAACGTGCCAAAGAAACGCCAAGTTACAGACTTAACCAGAGCTGAGCTGCTTCACATATACCCTGCGAGGGGCCGCCGGGGGGGGGGGGGGGGGGGGGAGTGGAGCAGCCAGCTCGTTGGTCCCCCACTTGCATTCTCTCTCCGCTCCCCCTCTCTCGCGTTCTCTCTCTCCTCTCCCCCCTCTCGCGTTCTCTCTCTCCTCTCCCCCCCTCTCGCGTTCTCTCTCTCCTCTCCCCCCTCTCGCGTTCTCTCTCCTCCCCCCCCCTCTCGCGTTCTCTCTCCTCCCCCCCCCTCTCGCGTTCTCTCTCCTCTCCCCACCTCTCGCGTTCTCTCTCCTCTCCCCCCCTCTCGCGTTCTCTCTCCTCTCCCCCCCTCTCGCGTTCTCTCTCTCCTCCCCCTCTCGCGTTCTCTCTCCTCCCCCTCTCGCGTTCTCTCTCTCCTCACCCTCTCGCGTTCTCTCTCTCCTCCCCCTCTCGCGTTCTCTCTCTCCTCCCCCTCTCGCGTTCTCTCTCTCCTCCCCCTCTCGCGTTCTCTCTCTCCTCCCCCCCTCGCGTTCTCTCTCTCCCCCCCCCCTCGCGTTCTCTCTCTCCCCCCCTCGCGTTCTCTCTCCCCCCCTCTCGCATGTTCTCTCTCCTCTGCACCCCCTCTCACGTTCTCTCGCTCTCTTCCCCCCTCTCGTGTTCTCTCTCCCCCCCTTTCACGTTCTCTGTCCCCCTCTCAGTTTCGTCTCAGTGAGTTTGGGACACTGGAAATCATCACAGATCCCCCCTCCAGCATTCCTACCCCGGGGACACCTGCCCCCAACTCCAGCCTTCCTGCCACCGACCAGGGTAAGTACCCGCGCTAGGAGATCCCGGCACTCGGGGGGCTGCAGGGTTGGGGTTGTCATTGAGGGGGTTGACGTTTGTCCTTAATTTTGCCCCCTCAGAGGGTAAAAGCCCCAGCAAGAGAACAGAGGAAGAGATGGAGACAAAGAAGGAGACCACAGAAGAGGGGTGAGAGCGGGAGAGAGTGCAGCGCCATACAGGGGGGAGAGAGCGCAGCGCCGTACAGGGGGGAGAGAGCGCAGCGCCATACAGGGGGCAGAGAGCGCAGCGCCATACAGCGGGAGAGAGAGCGCAACGCCGTATAGGGGGGGGAGAGCGCAGCGCCATACAGCGGGGGAGAGAGCGCAGCGCCGTACAGGGGAGAGAGAGCGCAACGCCGTACAGGGGGGGGGAGAGAGAGTGCAGCGCCGTACAGGGGGGGGAGAGAGAGTGCAGCGCCGTACAGGGGGGGGGAGAGCTCAGCGCTGTACAGGGGGGAGAGTGCAGCGCGTACAGGGTGGGGGGAGAGCGCAGCGCCGTACAGGGGGGAGAGCGCAGCGCGTACAGGGGAGAGCGGGAGAGACCGCAGCGCGTACAGGGGAGAGCGGGAGAGAACGCAGCGCGTACAGGGGAGAGTGCAGCGTGTACAGGGGAGAGCGGGAGAGAGCGCAGCGCGTACAGGGGAGAGCGCAGCGAGTACAGGGGAGAGCGGGAGAGAGCGCGTACAGGGGAGAGCGGGAGAGACCGCAGCGCGTACAGGGGAGAGTGCGAGAGAGCGCAGCGCGTACAGGGGAGAGCGCAGCGCATACAGGGGAGAGCGGGAGAGAGCGCGTACAGGGGAGAGCGGGAGAGACCGCAGCGCGTACAGGGGAGAGCGGGAGGGAGCGCAGCGCGTACAGGGGAGAGCGGGAGAGACTGCAGCGTGTACAGGGGAGAGCGCAGCGCGTACAGGGGAGAGCGCAGCGCGTACAGGGGAGAGCGGGAGAGACCACAGCGCGTACAGGGGAGAGCGCAGCGCGTACAGGGGAGAGCGCAGCGCGTACAGGGGAGAGCGCAGCGCGTACAGGGGAGAGCGGGAGAGACCGCAGCGCGTATAGGGGAGAGCGCAGCGCGTATAGGGGAGAGCGCAGCGCGTATAGGGGAGAGCGCAGCGCGTACAGGGGAGAGCGCAGCGCGTACAGGGGAGAGCGCAGCGCGTACAGGGAGAGCGGGAGAGAGCGCAGCGCGTACAGGGGAGAGCGGGAGAGAGCGCAGCGCGTACAGGGGAGAGCGTGAGAGAGCGCAGCGCATACAGGGGAGAGCGGGAGAGAGCACAGCGCGTACAGGGGAGAGCGCAGCGCGTACAGGGGAGAGCGGGAGAGAGCGCAGCGCATACAGGGGAGAGCGGGAGAGACCGCAGCACGTACAGGGGAGAGCGGGAGAGACCGCAGCGCGTGCGGGGAAGAGCGCAGCGCGTACGGGAGAGAGCGCAGCGCGTACAGGGGAGAGCGGGAGAGAGCGCAGCGCATAAAGGGGGGAGGCGGGAGAGAGCGCAGTGCCATACAGGGGGGAGAAAGGCAAGGTTGCAGACCTGTATAAGACATGTGAATGTGCTCACAAGTGATCTTTTTACATTGATTCTGATAAAATGCAGCTCTGTGACCCAAATGAAGGATAGTTTCCAAATCCTTCTAGTAAGTAATATAGTGCAAATGAAGGGGAGCGCAAAAAGATACAAATATATGCAATTTCAGTGAATGAATTGAGAAAGTGATGTGAAAAGTGTCAATACGGCATGATACTAAAAGCAAACACAGGGATTGGCTGGTTGCCCGGGGATTCTTATCAGATGTTCATCTGTATCCAGCAGAGACACGAGCATACCATGGGGCAGAGGGTATAAGCAGAGACACGAGCATACCATGGGGCAGAGGGTATAAGCAGAGACACGGGCATACCATGGGACAGAGGGTATAAGCAGAGACACGAGCATACCATGGGGCAGAGGGTATAAGCAGAGACACGAGCATACCATGGGGCAGAGGGTATAAGCAGAGACACGGGCATACCATGGGACAGAGGGTATAAGCAGAGACACGGGCATACCATGGGGCAGAGGGTATAAGCAGAGACACGGGCATACCATGGGGCAGAGGGTATAAGCAGAGACACGGGCATACCATGGGGCAGAGGGTATAAGCAGAGACACGAGCATACCATGGGGCAGAGGGTATAAGCAGAGACACGGGCATACCATGGGGCAGAGGGTATAAGCAGAGACACGGGCATACCATGGGGCAGAGGGTATAAGCAGAGACACGAGCATACCATGGGGCAGAGGGTATAAGCAGAGACACGAGCATACCATGGGGCAGAGGGTATAAGCAGAGACACGGGCATACCATGGGGCAGAGGGTATAAGCAGAGACACGGGCATACCATTGGGCAGAGGGTATAAGCAGAGACACGAGCATACCATGGGGCAGAGGGTATAAGCAGAGACACGAGCATACCATGGGGCAGAGGGTATAAGCAGAGACACGAGCATACCATGGGGCAGAGGGTATAAGCAGAGACACGAGCATACCATGGGGCAGAGGGTATAAGCAGAGACACGGGCATACCATGGGGCAGAGGGTATAAGCAGAGACACGAGCATACCATGGGGCAGACGGTATAAGCAGAGACACGAGCATACCATGGGGCAGAGGGTATAAGCAGAGACACGAGCATACCATGGGGCAGAGGGTATAAGCAGAGACACGAGCATACCATGGGGCAGAGGGTATAAGCAGAGACACGAGCATACCATGGGGCAGAGGGTATAAGCAGAGACACGGGCATACCATGGGACAGAGGGTATAAGCAGAGACACGGGCATACCATGGGGCAGAGGGTATAAGCAGAGACACGGGCATACCATGGGGCAGAGGGTATAAGCAGAGACACGGGCATACCATGGGGCAGAGGGTATAAGCAGAGACACGAGCATACCATGGGGCAGAGGGTATAAGCAGAGACACGAGCATACCATGGGGCAGAGGGTATAAGCAGAGACACGGGCATACCATGGGGCAGAGGGTATAAGCAGAGACACGGGCATACCATGGGGCAGAGGGTATAAGCAGAGACACGAGCATACCATGGGGCAGAGGGTATAAGCAGAGACACGAGCATACCATGGGGCAGAGGGTATAAGCAGAGACACGAGCATACCATGGGGCAGAGGGTATAAGCAGAGACACGAGCATACCATGGGGCAGAGGGTATAAGCAGAGACACGAGCATACCATGGGGCAGAGGGTATAAGCAGAGACACGGGCATACCATGGGGCAGAGGGTATAAGCAGAGACACGAGCATACCATGGGGCAGACGGTATAAGCAGAGACACGAGCATACCATGGGGCAGAGGGTATAAGCAGAGACACGGGCATACCATGGGGCAGAGGGTATAAGCAGAGACACGGGCATACCATGGGGCAGAGGGTATAAGCAGAGACACGAGCATACCATGGGGCAGAGGGTATAAGCAGAGACACGGGCATACCATGGGGCAGAGGGTATAAGCAGAGACACGAGCATACCATGGGGCAGAGGGTATAAGCAGAGACACGAGCATACCATGGGGCAGAGGGTATAAGCAGAGACACGGGCATACCATGGGGCAGACGGTATAAGCAGAGACACGAGCATACCATGGGGCAGAGGGTATAAGCAGAGACACGAGCATACCATGGGGCAGAGGGTATAAGCAGAGACACGAGCATACCATGGGGCAGAGGGTATAAGCAGAGACACGAGCATACCATGGGGCAGAGGGTATAAGCAGAGACACGGGCATACCATGGGGCAGAGGGTATAAGCAGAGACACGAGCATACCATGGGGCAGAGGGTATAAGCAGAGACACGGGCATACCATGGGGCAGAGGGTATAAGCAGAGACACGAGCATACCATGGGGCAGAGGGTATAAGCAGAGACACGAGCATACCATGGGGCAGAGGGTATAAGCAGAGACACGAGCATACCATGGGGCAGAGGGTATAAGCAGAGACACGGGCATACCATGGGGCAGAGGGTATAAGCAGAGACACGGGCATACCATGGGGCAGAGGGTATAAGCAGAGACACGGGCATACCATGGGGCAGAGGGTATAAGCAGAGACACGAGCATACCATGGGGCAGAGGGTATAAGCAGAGACACGAGCATACCATGGGGCAGAGGGTATAAGCAGAGGCACGAGCATACCATGGGGCAGAGGGTATAAGCAGAGACACGAGCATACCATGGGGCAGAGGGTATAAGCAGAGACACGAGCATACCATGGGGCAGAGGGTATAAGCAGAGACACGAGCATACCATGGGGCAGAGGGTATAAGCAGAGACACGAGCATACCATGGGGCAGAGGGTATAAGCAGAGACACGGGCATACCATGGGGCAGAGGGTATAAGCAGAGACACGGGCATACCATGGGGCAGAGGGTATAAGCAGAGACACGGGCATACCATGGGGCAGAGGGTATAAGCAGAGACACGGGCATACCATGGGGCAGAGGGTATAAGCAGAGACACGAGCATACCATGGGGCAGAGGGTATAAGCAGAGACACGAGCATACCATGGGGCAGAGGGTATAAGCAGAGACACGAGCATACCATGGGGCAGAGGGTATAAGCAGAGACACGAGCATACCATGGGGCAGAGGGTATAAGCAGAGACACGAGCATACCATGGGGCAGAGGGTATAAGCAGAGACACGGGCATACCATGGGGCAGAGGGTATAAGCAGAGACACGAGCATACCATGGGGCAGAGGGTATAAGCAGAGACACGGGCATACCATGGGGCAGAGGGTATAAGCAGAGACACGGGCATACCATGGGGCAGAGGGTATAAGCAGAGACACGGGCATACCATGGGCCAGAGGGTATAAGCAGAGACACGAGCATACCATGGGGCAGAGGGTATAAGCAGAGACACGAGCATACCATGGGGCAGAGGGTATAAGCAGAGACACGAGCATACCATGGGGCAGAGGGTATAAGCAGAGACACGAGCATACCATGGGGCAGAGGGTATAAGCAGAGACACGAGCATACCATGGGGCAGAGGGTATAAGCAGAGACACGGGCATACCATGGGGCAGAGGGTATAAGCAGAGACACGGGCATACCATGGGGCAGAGGGTATAAGCAGAGACACGGGCATACCATGGTGCAGAGGGTATAAGCAGAGAGACGGGCATACCATGGGGAGAGGGTATAAGCAGAGACACGGGCATACCATGGGGCAGAGGGTATAAGCAGAGACACAAGCATACCATGGGGCAGAGGGTATAAGCAGAGACACGGGCATACCATGGGGCAGAGGGTATAAGCAGAGACACGAGCATACCATGGGGCAGAGGGTATAAGCAGAGACACGGGCATACCATGGGGCAGAGGGTATAAGCAGAGATTTAATAAGCACAGGGGTAGACCGTGCGAACAAAAAGGTCGTACCTCTATGCCGGCGCACATGATTTTGAAGGAGACATTTTTTTATTCTGTCGGGCAGTGCCAGGTCATGGGAGCGGTTCAGCCAATGAGGGCAAACCGCTCACGTGACGCCACGCCTCCCCATCCCCATGGCCACAGATTGCCTCAGGGGCGACGATGCCACACGCGCCTACTATATCCGTGGCCGTAGGCAGAAACAAATGCGCACTCACAATGCCCCAGATACAGACGCATTAGTTAGACCTCGCCACGAGGTTTCCCAGCTCCGGCGCTGTGTATTCCGGAAATGATGTCACGCATCTAGTCGCCGCCAGTCACGAGGGGACTGTGTGCGGGTCGAGCGGCGGAGAAATCTTCGGCACTCCGAGATGGAGTATAAACTTCTAAACCAGTGCGTTTATATCTGGGGCAGTGTCAGTGCGCATGTGTTTGTGCCTCTCTCTGTGCTTATTAAATCTCTGCTTATACCCTCTGCCCCATGGTACGCTCGTCTCTCCTCCGAGGGGGATCCGTGTCTGAGCTGGATACAGATGAACATCTGATAAGAATCCCCGGGCACCCAGCCAAACCCTGTGTCTGCTTTTAGTATCATGCCGTATTGACACTTTTCACATCACTTTCTCAATTCATTCACGGAAATTGCATATATTTGTATCTTTTTGCGCTCCCCTTCATTTTCACTAGAACATATTACTCTGCCCCTGTCTCTGCAGAGACACTGGGCCCCCTCCTGGGGAAGGTCAGACCCCGTCGGAGGTCTCGCCTCATGCACTCATAGGCCCCAACCCGTGCGCAGAGAGCGAGCGCCCCCAGCGGCTGCGCAGGAAGAGGAAACTGCTCTTGGATTCAGGCGATGAGGAGGAGGGAGCTGAGGAGGAAGAGGTGAGGTGCGGGGCACCGAAGTGCTTGTCAGAGTCCAATGTCCCATATAACAGCTCCTTATAACTCCTCTCTCTCTATAAACACTTCTTATAACTCCTTCTCTCTCCATATAACTCCTCCTATCTCTCCCTATAACCTCTCCTTATAACTCCTCCTATCTCTCCGTATAACCTCTCCCTATAACTCCTCCTGTCTCTCCATATAACCTCTCCCTATAACTCCTCCTATCTCTCCGTATAACCTCTCTCTATAACTCCTCCTATCTCTCCATATAACCTCTCCCTATAACTCCTCCCATCTCTCCATATAACCTCTCCCTATAACTCCTCCTATCTCTCCATATAACTCCTCCTATCTCTCCCTATAACCTCTCCCTATAACTCCTCCTATCTCTCCCTATAACTCCTCCCATCTCTCCATATAACCTCTCCCTATAACTCCTCCTATCTCTCCATATAACCTCTCCCTATATCTCCTCCTATCTCTCCATATAACCTCTCCCTATAACTCCTCCTATCTCTCCATATAACCTCTCCCTATAACTCCTCCTATCTCTCCATATAACCTCTCCCTATAACTCCTCCTATCTCTCCATATAACCTCTCCCTATAACTCCTCCTATCTCTCCATATAACCTCTCTCTATAACTCCTCCATATAATCATTAATGGGATGTCTTTGTTACAGGATAAAAGGGGGAGCGGCCTAAAGAGTCGAAAGGTCTCTAAGCAAACCAAAGCAGGTATGCGGGGAGCGCGAGGGGAGGGTTAGATATTGGGGTGAGGGGTAGTGATGGAGAGAGGAAGTGTACGTGGGGACCGGGACATGTGAACACTCCTAGGTTTCTCTAACATTAGTTTCTGCACATGTTGTGCCTGTCTCACTCCTCTTTCCTCTTCTCACTCTTTCCTTCTTTCTGTACCTCCCTCTCTGCTTCCCTCACCCTTCTTTCTCTATTCCATCTCTTTCCCTCTCTCTCTCTCCCTCTGCCCTGCTCTCCTCCCGATGCCTCCACAGTCCCTCCAGTTAAGAAGAAGATGTGGAACTGGGTCTCATACCTAGAAGAGGAGAAGATGCCTGCAGCTCCCCTCAAACTCTTCAAAGAGGTACGTTCCGTTTCCTGGTGTAGGGGTTAAAGTTCTGCCCTCCATCCCTTCCTCACTGATCTGGGATCCTTCCCCGCGGTAATGAATGATTTGTATTAGAAAAGCAGTGGTACTGCTCCCGATAACACACTAAGCTGTCTCCACCCTCTGCATCCCATTGTGCATATTTTCTGCAAGTGAATCCCTTAGAGAGAGGGACTATACGCTCGGAAATGAAGCAGTAGTGGGACTGCCTGTACACCTAGGAGATACACCTCTTCACCCTGTCTCTCTCCCTCACATTATCTCCCCATTCCCCTCTCTTCTCTTTCCTTCCTCCCTCTCTGTCTCTCTCCCCCCTTCTCTCTCCCTTCCCATCTACCCTCTCGCCTCCCTCTCTCGCTCTCGTCTCTGTCACCTCCCCTTCCGCCCCCTCTCTTTCCAGCACCAGTCCTTCCCTCAGTCTCGGAACAGCTTTAAGGTGGGGATGAAGATGGAGGGGTTAGACCCGGAACATCCTTCCCTGTACTGCGTCCTCACTGCTGTAGAGGTGAGTGTAACCATAGCATTCTCGTTCTGTTCCTTGTACTCCGCCATCTCTATAACATTAACCCAGTCACGTCACTAAGTCCTACACACGAGTATCCCTTTAATCCATTAAACATGTCACTGACGTCGCCTGGCTCCTACGTCGGACTGTTCTTTTTTTAAAATATATATATACATATTTTTTTTTTTTACATATAAATGGGGTGGGGGGGGGGGGGAAACAACCATTTTGTGTTAAATTTCTTACAAACAACAACAGTCACATTACATATCTTCCATTGTTTGGTTAACACATAAATATAGTGACAGATCGCTCACCTAATAGTATAAAATAAGGGTACGGGGGGCCCACCTTCCATGGGTTACAACTGACCTTGTTGCACTCTACCAGTTCAGGGATGCCTTGTGGGAAAGCTACAAAGTAACTGGCACTACCAAGGATCTCAATCACTACAGATGCCTGCGGAACGTGTGCACAAGGCAAACAAGGCATACAAAAGCACAATATTACTCTGACAATCCCCACCAAAATACAACAAACCCAGCTAACTTCTGGAAGGTTATCAACAATAAATTCCAGCCTCCTAACCATCAACAACCAAGTAATATCACGAAGGGGGATATTACTCTGACAAACCCCACTGACATTGCAAATGCATTCAATGATTACTTTGTGGGGTGTGCCACTAACTTATTAGCGAAACGCAGCCCAAACCACAAACCTGAATCTCATCCTGGGAATATCCCTATAGTCTCACCCCCTCCCAACACTGCCCACAATTTTCAATTTGGCCCAGTATCCGAAGAGGAGATTACACAAGCGCTCCTCAAACTAAAACTAAGCAGCCAATGTGGACCCGACTTACTACAATCTAGGTTCCTAAGACTTGGTGCCCCAGCCATTGCCAAACCAATTGCGTCCATAGTCAACTCTATCCTGTCTGCAGGCCATATCCCTAAGACCTGGAAAACTGCCAGAGTTGTCCCAATCTTCAAATGTGGGGACAAAAACACTGTCTCAAACTACAGACCAATCTCACTTCTCCCAATTCTATCCAAAGTCATGGAAAAATGTGTCCACTCCCAATTAAGCGATTTCTTTACCAAGACAAATTTCCCTAGCCAATTCCAATCTGGGTTTCGTCCCAAACACTCCACCATAACTACCCTGCTAAAAGTTTGCAATGAAATCCAGTGTGGAATGGAACGGGGACAACTCACTGGTATTCCTAGATTTTGCAAAGGCTTTTGACACAGTTGATCATGCTATCCTGCTTAACAAACTCCAGAGCTCTGGAATAGGGAAACATGCTTTAAACTGGTTTCAGTCCTACCTATCAGGAAGATCCCAACATGTGTCCATCTCAGGCTCTAACTCCAACCCCCTGGATATCACCTGTGGTGTCCCGCAAGGCTCTGTTCTGGGGCCCCTACTCTTCTCAGTGTTCATTAATGATCTTCCCACAGCTTGTAAGGAAGCCTCAATACACATGTATGCAGACGACACAATCCTATATGCACACAGCCATAGCCTCTCTGACCTTCAACACATACTTCAGTCTGACTTTTTGAGACTCGAAAACTGGATTTCCCAAAACAAACTGTTTTTAAACAGTGACAAGACTGTAACATTGGTGTTTGGGACCAAGACTAAATTTTTAAAGCTTCCAGTGACTGAGCTCCTGATTAGAACCAACGCTAACACCACCCTAACCACTGTCACTAGTTTTAAATACCTGGGCTTATGGTTTGACTCCCACTTAACATTCGGGATGCACATTGATACCCTGACAACCAAGACCTATGCCAAACTAGGGTTACTTTACAGGAACAAATCCTCCCTAAGTCTCCTGGTCAGAAAGCGTATCACCCAGCAGATGCTAATGCCAATTATTGACTATGGAGACATAGTATATGGCTCAGCACCTCAAACCCACCTTAGCAAACTTGACAACCTCTACAATTCAATTTGTCGTTTTGTTCTCCAATGCAACTACAACACACATCACTGCGATATGCTCAAAGAACTAGATTGGTCATCACTAGAGTCTAGGCGCAAAGTTCACCTTTCCTGTCTTGCCTTTAAATTCTTTATGGGTAAGCTACCCAGCTACCTGAACAAGCTCCTCACCCCTACCACATGCAGCACTTATCACCTGAGATCAGACTCCAAAAGACTATTCATGGTCCCAATGCTCAACAAAGTATCCGGCCGCTCCTCCATCTCTTACCGTGCACCCCAAAACTGGAACAACCTACCAGAGACTCTCACATCCACCACCAGTTTAAGTTCTTTCAAATCTAAGGCTGTCACACACTTTAATCTGGTCTGTAACTGTTACATACGCCCATAATATATATTATCTCTTACTGTGCATGCAATGTCTTGTATATAATGTATACCCTGTTCATTTATGTAACTGTATTTGTAGCCATGTATTATTTGTTTTACTCTGTGCCCAGGACATACCTGAAAACGAGAGGTAACTCTCAATGTATTACTTCCTGGCAAAATATTTTATAAATAATAAAAAAGTGGAAAGAATAACTTGGTGCAAAGGGCAAAACGAAATAAACTAACACTTGAACAAGTGACCACTAGGGGTCACTATAAGCCCTATAAATTGCACTCTGAAGTTATGGCACCCTAGTATGGGTGTTGTGGAGAGTGTAATATTGAAAATAATAGGACCAATAAAAGGATCCAAAGTCACCTTGCAACAGACTCAGAAGCAGTACAGCATTTATAATCAGAAAAAGAATAACGTTTTATTAGTCGTAATATGACGACAAAACACACGCAGGGCGACAAAAAGACAATGGGTATTAACAATCCCCAAGGGAGAGACGGCAAAGTAGGGGGAAGACCCATACACATGTATACTCTACTCTTTAAAGGCACAATATCCTATGTATTAAAGAGAGGGGTGTATGGGAGGTATAGGAGGTAGATGTAGGTATATATCCACGTATGCTATTGAAGTTGGCACCATAGGATCCTGCCTTAGTTAGTAGTTGTAACCTCCTAATATGCGAGCGGCTAAAACATAGATAGGCAAATCCCCCAGACTCATTTATATTTAATGCACATATATACTGTTGATGATTCGCATAGATCGTCAGTAAGCACAAATGCATAGATGTACTGTACAGGGTATCAAGAGGGGAAGGTATTCCTCAAAAGACACACAGAAAGCTGATTCAAAAATCAGAGGGTCGCAGCTAGATGTACTGCTGTGAATATTGCATCAATAGCTGTCAATACGATAAAGGGGGAATTGCAGACATATCTATGTCTCACGCTACACAACCTGGCCTTCATAATCCCACGTTACAAAATCCGTCATCCAGGAGAGACGGCTTCCAGAGCTGCGATCGAAGGAGAACTCGCCTAATCTTATCACAGCCTTACGGTGGCATTGCTCACCCCTCGGATGTCCGTCCGGGTCAACCTCGGCCACCAGACCTTTTGGAAATTTGGGCCAGAGTCGTTAACCAAACTTGTTAACTCCTCCATCTGGCAGACAAACCAAATTCTGTTCCGCATCTTTTCAATGGGTGGAGTTGCGTTTTGGTTGCACGACGCTGCGATCTCGCGCCCTATATCTGTCGCAAAGTGCGCCACTTGTTCTCTGCTCTGGAGAGCCCTCGTGCCGGTTTGTTTAATAAGAACACCCTGGGGTCTAGCTGAATTTCGAGGTCCAAAATCCTCTGTAGCCAATTCCGAATTTGTTCTTGTATAGGGGCTAATCTGGGGCAGGACCACAGCATGTGCAACAAGTCCCCCGGCTCTCCATACTGCTTAGGGCACGGGGGAGTAACCTAGGACACATTTGGATAATTTTACTGGGGTGAGGTACCACCTCATTAATACCTTATATGAGTTCTCCTTCAATGTCGTACAGACAGAACTTTTCGCTGCCGCATTAAAAATCTCTGTCCAGACCTCGTCCTCTAATGTCCTGTCTAGGTCAGATTGCCATTGAGACATGTAGTTTAGCTTCTGTTTATAGTCCCTACTGGAACTGATTACTCCTCCGTACAACCTAGACGTTGGTCCCCGCGTGTCAATGCTCCGCTCGCAGAGCGTTTCAAAATTTGTCGGCTGTGGACGTGATGTGTGCTTGATATATAATGCCCGGATTTGGAGGTATCTAAACAATTCTGTAGTGGGTATGTCTTTTTCTGACTTGATCTGTTCAAATGTTTGGATGGTGATTCTACCCTCCAAATCCTTTAACCTCCTCACCCCCCTTTTGTTTTCCAAATTTCGAAGCACTTGCCATCCAGCCCCGGAGCAAATTCTGGATTACCATATACGGGGGTCATCAGGGACTTCCTAGAGGTCAACGAGCATCTAAATTTAGTGGCCTCCCAAACCGCGAGTGAGTTGAGCATTGAGGACAGCGGTTTCTTTAAGCCTAGATTTAGTATACCAAATCAAGTTGCAAAGTTCGAATGGGGTGCATAGATCGCCCTCCAATGCCACCCACCTTCTCATCTCCGGGTCCATATGCCATTGAATAATTTGGTTTAATTGGGCCGCTTTATAGTATGAGATTAGACAAGGTACCGCCAACCCACGCGCTTCAGTCTAGCGGGATTTTGATATTGGTCACATCTTTTATTCGTTTCAAAACTGTCCTCCAATACACCTGCATTACTGGGCAATTCCACCATATGTGCCAAATCTCCTAATTGTCCACAACCCTTCCAGCATCTATCCGAGGTCCCCGGGAACATCTGTTTTAGTCTTTTGGGGGTGTAGCACCAACGTAGCAAAATGTTATACTGTATTCTCTTTTGTTACCGTACATATAGAGGTTTTACCTGCATTATCCCAGATATCTTCCAAGTCAACCCATGTTATTTCGGTCTGGAAGTCCAGAGCCCACTGTCCCATATATTTATGGTTTGGGGTTTCTTAATTAAAGATTAGCCCCTGGTACAGAGATGATATCAAACCTCTTTTGGTATTTTGTTTTTACATAAAAGTCTTCAAATCGTGTATATCCAGGAAATTCCTCGTCATAGAGGCCCTGACACACAAAATGTCGGACCTGCGTATACCTAAATAACTCTGTTTGGGGCAGACCATACTTTCTCATCAGTTCCTCAAAAAAAAACATTAGTTTATCCTTTTCTAATAAATCTTCTGCCTCCAGAATTCCTCTGTTTCCAAATTTCAAAGCCCTGACCCTGAAAACCCGGGGTGACCCCTGGATTACCGAACAGGGGCGCGAGCCTAGAAGGGGTCGGCATAACCTTATACTGTATTTCTTTGTTTCTACAAAATTGCTACCCCCCTTTTCTTTCTGGCGAAAGACGAGTAGAATGCGATAGGGTATGTCCTGCTAAAAGTATTTGGGGGTTCTGGGGAATCGAAATGTGTCTCTTGTACAAAGACAATATCCGCTTTCAAATTTCTAAATTCTTTTAGAGCCAGTCTACATTTACTATTACTATTAATATAAAAAAAAAAAACATTTCTAAAAGAAAACCACATCAATTCCTCACACCTGTCAGACAAACATATAAAACTTATCGTGTTGATATATAATTGTGGGGATAGACTTCCCGGCTAGAAATAAAATATACAAATATATGAAACCCTGGATTCACATTTTGTCTTTACATGTTCAATGTCTTTTAGCATTAAAAAAAAAAAATGTTTCGAGTAACAGATTGCGCGTGGTTTCTCGTTGAGGTTTAATGTCCTTTGTATCTATAACCAAACAAAAAGAAACCGCTCTTTTAAGTCTTTGGGCCAAGGCCCCCTCCCTCCCCCATCGCCGGGTTTCTCACTCCGTGTATTCATCGGTTTCGTTCTGCCGATCAACTTTAGCAAACCGGCACCCAAAAAGCAAGCGGCTGACTCCAAACCGTAGATCAAGCGGTAAATTAGGAAAAATATATAGGGAGATTGGAACGAGAACGGCAAGAACAGGAAAGAGAAAACAAATATAGCTGCGCATCCGGGATTCTTTCCCTGAGTTGTTGGTTGCCGAGCTGCCGGTCACAAAGATGGCCACAGACTCGCCGAGAGACCCTCAAAACCACTGTTAGTCTTGGATCTTTTATCTCCGGGCAACCGCACCCTCAGCCGATTGGTCGTCGTCATCTATGTTATCTTCTCGGGGGTCTTCGGTGCTGACCCGAACCTTCGCTGGCAGTTAGGTCCAGAGCCGACGGGAAAGACGCCGGTTCCTGGGGATAATGAAGGGAGACCTGTCTGCCTCTGTGGTTTACCACCAAACGGGATGGGAAGCCCCACCGGTAACGTATACCCTTTTCCTGAAGCACCGCCGTCACTGGACGCAGTCCTCTCCTCTCTATGGTCATCCTGGAAGATCTGGATGGAACGGTTTTCAAATTCAATTGAGCCGCTGTTTCTGCAGCCTTTTGTAATCCTTTTTCTGGTTGCGTATTGCTGGAGTCTTGGGACCACATCTCTGCTTCTTTTGGGGTCTTCGAATCTCGGTCCAAGGGCTCTGTGAGCTCTGTCCATCAGAAGATCGCCATCTTGCAACTGGGGGTCAATTGACATAAACAGTCTCTTAAGATATGGCTGGAGGTCTTCTGCGGAGACCGACTCAGGGATGTGGCGGATTCGTAAATTCTGCCTTCGCTCTCTGTTCTCCAGGTCGTCCATACCGTCCCTCATGGCTCTTATCTCTTCATTGAGACGCAGGACCTCATCGTCCGTATTTACTTGATTTTAGCATATTCTGGAGGTCCCGTTTAGTGATTACTGAATCTCCCTCAGACATGGACAGTTCATTATCAGAAGCAGCTCCCCCCTCGGCCCCCTCACTTGCTGTGGCCCCCTCTGACAGTTTTCTTAGGTTAGCTACCGGGTCCATACCTTGTCTCTCTCCCCTGTTGTCTTCAGTGTGTGCGCGCTCCCGTGCGCAGAGCTCTGTGGCGCCATCTTTCCTCTTCTTCCTCTCTGATGCCACTTGGTGCCCACGGCCGAAACGGGAGAGATCCGGGGTCCCCGTCCTCGGCAACTTCTTGGCGGTCATCCCTGTCTGCTCCCCCTGACCCGCCGGACGTCCCGCGGGGCTAACCAAGGCGGCGACCGGGCGTTTTTGAGGTAAATACTCGGCGGGGTGCAAAGAGCTTCCTTAGCTTGCGTGCACCCGCATTGGCGACACCCGGACTGTCCTTTCAACCCATTAAACAGGACGCTATCATAAGGTCAATCTGCCCCTTTAACCCATTAAACATGTCACTGTCATTAGTGCTCTTCGTTGGTTAGGGACAGTAAGGTGACCCTCTTCTCTTCACTGACAGGTTCAAGGTTACAGAATGCGGCTCCATTTTGACGGTTATCCTGATTGCTACGATTTTTGGGTTAATGGCGATTCCCCAGATATTCACCCCGTGGGATGGTGCGAGAAGACTGGACACAAGCTGCTGCCACCCAAAGGTGACAGTGATACAGGGAGCATGTGCCTCTGAATGCAGTGTGACATGGAGCTATGAGACATGGAGTGTGTCCCTCCCACCGCAGGGTGACACAGTGACACAGACAGGAGGGAGATATGAGACATGGAGTGTGTCCCTCCCACCGCAGGGTGACACAGTGACACAGACAGGAGGGAGATATGGGACATGGAGTCTGTCCCTCCCCCCGCAGGGTGACACAGTGACACAGACAGGAGGGAGATATGGGACATGGAGTCTGTCCCTCCCACCGCAGGGTGACACAGACAGGACGGAGATATGGGACATGGAGTCTGTCCCTCCCCCCGCAGGGTTACACAGTGACACAGACAGGAGGGAGATATGGGACATGGAGTCTGTCCCTCCCCCCGCAGGGTGACACAGTGACACAGACAGGAGGGAGATATGGGACACGGAGTCTGTCCCTCCCACCGCAGGGTGACACAGTGACACAGATAGGCGGGAGATATGAGACATGAAGTGTGTCCCTCCCCCCGCAGGGTGACACAGTGACACAGACAGGAGGGAGCTATGAGACATGGAGTGTGTCGCTCTCGTCGTAAAGTAACAATGACAGATCTATTGGACACGGAGCCTGTCCCTCCCATCACAGGGTGACACAGTGCTACAGAAGGGACCTGTCCCTCACATGTCCCCTTTGTCAGGTTACAGAGATGGGGAGTTTAACTGGGCATCGTACCTCAAAAACTGCAAGATCCAGGCTGCTCCAAAGACCTTCTTCAAGAGCTACAACACGGTGAGCGGGAAGCTGGCACTGCCGCTGCTCGCGGTGTGTGTGCGGGGGGGGGGGGGAGCTGGCACTGCCGCTGCCCGCTTTGTGTGTGGGGGGGGGGGGGGAAGCTGGCCCTGCCGCTGCCCGCTTTGTGTGTGTGTGTGGGGGGGGGGAAGCTGGCACTGCCGCTGCTCGTGATGTGTGTATGGGGGGGGGGAAGCTGGCACTGCCGCTGCTCGTGGTGTGTGTGTGGGGGGGGGAAGCTGGCACTGCCGCTGCTCGCTGTATGTGTGGGGGGGAAGCTGGCACTGCCGCTGCTCGCTGTATGTGTGGGGGGGGAAGTTGGCACTGCCACTGCTCGCTGTATGTGTGGGGGGGAAGCTGGCACTTCCGCTGCTCACTGTATGTGTGGGGGGGGAAGCTGGCACTGCCGCTGCTCGCTGTATGTGTGGGGGGGAAGCTGGCACTGCCGCTGCTCGCTGTATGTGTAGGGGGGGGAAGCTGGCACTGCCGCTGCTCGCTGTATGTGTGGGGGGGAAGCTGGCACTGCCGCTGCTCGCTGTATGTGTGGGGGGGAAGCTGGCACTGCCGCTGCTCGCTGTATGTGTGGGGGGGAAGCTGGCACTGCCGCTGCTTGCGGTGTGTGTGTGGGGGGGGGAAGCTGGCACTGCCGCTGCTCGCGGTGTATGTGTGGGGGGGGGGAAGCTGGCACTGCCGCTGCTCGCGGTGTGTGTGTGGGGGGGGGGGGGGAAGCTGGCACTGCCGCTGCTCGCGGTGTATGTGTGGGGGGGGGGAAGCTGGCACTGCCGCTGCTCGCTATATGTTTGGGGGGGAAGCTGGCACTGCCGCTGCTCGCTGTATGTTTGGGGGGGGAAGCTGGCACTGCCGCTGCTCGCTGTATGTGTGGGGGGGGAAGCTGGCACTGCCGCTGCTCACTGTGGGGGGGAGGGGATCTGGCCCTGCTGCTGCTCGCTGTGTGTGTGTGTGGGGGGGAAGCTGGCACTGCCGCTGCTCGCTGTGTGTGTGTGTGGGGGGGAAGCTGGCACTGCCGCTGCTCGCTGTATGTGTGGGGGGGGGGGATGCTGGCACTGCCGCTGTGGGGGTTGAGGGAGGCTGGCACTGCCGCTGCTTGCTGTGTGTGTGTGTGTGGGGGGGAAGCTGGCACTGCCGCTGCATGTGTGGGGGGGGATGCTGGCACTGCCGCTGCTCGCTCTGTGTGTGTGGGGGGGAAGCTGGCACTGCCGCTGCCCACTGTGTGTGTGGGGGGAAGTTAGCGCTGCCCGCTGTGTTTGTCTGTGTGGCATTGCTGCCGTCGCGTGCGCTTATAGTAGGCGCAACGGCTTTGTCTCGATCGCTGGAAGTCATCTCAATTTGATTTTTCCAGCGACCGCAGCCCGACGTCGCCCCCGCGTCACATCACCCCCGCGTCACATCACCCCCGCGTCACATCGCCGGCACTATAAGCGCAGCCTATCTCTGCTCTCCTCTATCCCTCTGTGCGCTCTCCCTTTCTCTCCTCTATCCCTCTGTGCGCTCTCCCTATCTCTCCTCTATCCCTCTGTGCACGCTCTCCCTTTCTCTCCTCTATCCCTCTGTGCGCTCTCCCTTTCTCTCCTCTATCCCTCTGTGCGCGCTCTCCCTTTTCTCTCCTCTATCCCTCTGTGCGCGCTCTCCCTTTTCTCTCCTCTATCCCTCTGTGCGCTCTCCCTTTTCTCTCCTCTATCCCTCTGTGCGCGCTCTCCCTTTCTCTCCTCTATCCCTCTGTGCGCGCTCTCCCTTTCTCTCCTCTATCCCTCTGTGCGCTCTCCCTTTTCTCTCCTCTATCCCTCTGTGCGCGCTCTCCCTTTCTCTCCTCTATCCCTCTGTGCGCGCTCTCCCTTTCTCTCCTCTATCCCTCTGTGCACTCTCCCTTTTCTCTCCTCTATCCCTCTGTGCGCGCTCTCCCTTTCTCTCCTCTATCCCTCTGTGCGCGCTCTCCCTTTTCTCTCCTCTATCCCTCTGTGCGCTCTCCCTTTTCTCTCCTCTATCCCTCTGTGCGCGCTCTCCCTTTCTCTCCTCTATCCCTCTGTGCGCGCTCTCCCTTTCTCTCCTCTATCCCTCTGTGCGCTCTCCCTTTTCTCTCCTCTATCCCTCTGTGCGCGCTCTCCCTTTCTCTCCTCTATCCCTCTGTGCGCGCTCTCCCTTTCTCTCCTCTATCCCTCTGTGCACTCTCCCTTTTCTCTCCTCTATCCCTCTGTGCGCACACTCCCTTTTCTCTCCTCTATCCCTCTGTGCGCGCACTCCCTTTTCTCTCCTCTATCCCTCTGTGCGCGCTCTCCCTTTTCTCTCCTCTATCCCTCTGTGCGCTCTCCCTTTCTCTCCTCTATCCCTCTGTGCGCTCTCCCTTTCTCTCCTCTATCCCTCTGTGCGCTCTCCCTTTCTCTCCTCTATCCCTCTGTGCGCTCTCCCTTTCTCTCCTCTATCCCTCTGTGCGCGCTCTCCCTTTTCTCTCCTCTATCCCTCTGTGCACTCTCCCTTTTCTCTCCTCTATCCCTCTGTGCGCGCTCTCCCTTTTCTCTCCTCTATCCCTCTGTGTGCGCTCTCCCTTTTCTCTCCTCTATCCCTCTGTGCGCGCTCTCCCTTTTCTCTCCTCTATCCCTCTGTGCGCGCTCTCCCTTTTCTCTCCTCTATCCCTCTGTGCGCACTCTCCCTTTTCTCTCCCCTATCCCTCTGTGTGCGCGCTCTCCCTTTTCTCTCCTCTATCCCTCTGTGCACGCTCTCCCTTTTCTCTCCTCTATCCCTCTGTGCACTCTCCCTTTTCTCTCCTCTATCCCTCTGTGCGCGCTCTCCCTTTTCTCTCCTCTATCCCTCTGTGCACTCTCCCTTTTCTCTCCTCTATCCCTCTGTGCGCGCTCTCCCTTTTCTCTCCTCTATCCCTCTGTGCGCGCTCTCCCTTTTCTCTCCTCTATCCCTCTGTGCGCGCTCTCCCTTTTCTCTCCTCTATCCCTCTGTGCGCGCTCTCCCTTTCTCTCCTCTATCCCTCTGTGCGCTCTCCCTTTCTCTCCTCTATCCCTCTGTGCGCGCTCTCCCTTTCTCTCCTCTATCCCTCTGTGCGCGCTCTCCCTTTTCTCTCTATCCCTCTGCGCGCGCTCTCCCTTTTCTCTCCTCTATCCCTCTGCGCGCGCTCTCCCTTTTCTCTCTATCCCTCTGTGCGCGCTCTCCCTTTCTCTCCTCTATCCCTCTGTGCGCTCTCCCTTTCTCTCCTCTATCCCTCTGTGCGCGCTCTCCCTTTCTCTCCCTATCCCTCTGTGCGCTCTCCCTTTCTCTCCTCTATCCCTCTGTGCGCACTCTCCCTTTCTCTCCTCTATCCCTCTGTGCGCGCTCTCCCTTTTCTCTCTATCCCTCTGTGCGCGCTCTCCCTTTTCTCTCCTCTATCCCTCTGCGCGCTCTCTCCCTTTTCTCTCCTCTATCCCTCTGCGCGCTCTCTCCCTTTTCTCTCCTCTATCCCTCTGCGCGCTCTCTCCCTTTTCTCTCCTCTATCCCTCTGCGCGCTCTCTCCCTTTTCTCTCCTCTATCCCTCTGTGCGCGCTCTCCCTTTTCTCTCCTCTATCCCTCTGTGCGCGCTCTCCCTTTTCTCTCCTCTATCCCTCTGTGCGCGCTCTCCCTTTTCTCTCCTCTATCCCTCTGTGCGCGCTCTCCCTTTCTCTCCTCTATCCCTCTGTGCGCGCTCTCCCTTTTCTCTCCTCTATCCCTCTGTGCGCGCTCTCCCTTTTCTCTCCTCTATCCCTCTGTGCGCGCTCTCCCTTTTCTCTTCTCTATCCCTCTGTGCGCGCTCTCCCTTTTCTCTCCTCTATCCCTCTGTGCGCGCTCTCCCTTTTCTCTCCTCTATCCCTCTGTGCGCGCTCTCCCTTTTCTCTCCTCTATCCCTCTGTGCGCGCTCTCCCTTTTCTCTCCTCTATCCCTCTGTGCGCGCTCTCCCTTTCTCTCCTCTATCCCTCTGTGCGCGCTCTCCCTTTCTCTCCTCTATCCCTCTGTGCGCTCTCCCTTTCTCTCCTCTATCCCTCTGTGCGCGCTCTCCCTTTTCTCTCCTCTATCCCTCTGTGCGCGCTCTCCCTTTTCTCTCCTCTATCCCTCTGTGCGCGCTCTCCCTTTCTCTCCTCTATCCCTCTGTGCGCTCTCCCTTTCTCTCCTCTATCCCTCTGTGCGCGCTCTCCCTTTCTCTCCTCTATCCCTCTGTGCGCGCTCTCCCTTTTCTCTCTATCCCTCTGCGCGCGCTCTCCCTTTTCTCTCCTCTATCCCTCTGCGCGCGCTCTCCCTTTTCTCTCTATCCCTCTGTGCGCGCTCTCCCTTTCTCTCCTCTATCCCTCTGTGCGCTCTCCCTTTCTCTCCTCTATCCCTCTGTGCGCGCTCTCCCTTTCTCTCCTCTATCCCTCTGTGCGCTCTCCCTTTCTCTCCTCTATCCCTCTGTGCGCACTCTCCCTTTCTCTCCTCTATCCCTCTGTGCGCGCTCTCCCTTTTCTCTCTATCCCTCTGTGCGCGCTCTCCCTTTTCTCTCCTCTATCCCTCTGCGCGCTCTCTCCCTTTTCTCTCCTCTATCCCTCTGTGCGCTCTCCCTTTCTCTCCTCTATCCCTCTGTGCGCACTCTCCCTTTCTCTCCTCTATCCCTCTGTGCGCGCTCTCCCTTTTCTCTCTATCCCTCTGTGCGCGCTCTCCCTTTTCTCTCCTCTATCCCTCTGCGCGCTCTCTCCCTTTTCTCTCCTCTATCCCTCTGCGCGCTCTCTCCCTTTTCTCTCCTCTATCCCTCTGCGCGCTCTCTCCCTTTTCTCTCCTCTATCCCTCTGCGCGCTCTCTCCCTTTTCTCTCCTCTATCCCTCTGTGCGCACTCTCCCTTTTGTCTCCCGTTAGTCTCTCACTTCTGTCCTTTCTCCCTCTCTCCCTTCTACCTCTTTCCTCCCACCTCTCTTGCCCTGCCTCTCTGCTGCCCCTCCCCCCCTTGCACCCTCCCTCCCCCCCTTGCGCCCTCCCCGCCTTGCGCCCACCCCCCCTCCCCCCCTTGCGCTCTCCCGCTGCCCCTCGCTTCTTCCTCCCTCCCTCGCTTCCCCCCTCCCTCCATCCCCCCCTGCTCCCTCCCTCCCCCGCTCCCCCCCTCCCTCCCCCGCTCCCCCCCTCCCTCCCCCGCTCCCCCCCTTCCTCACTCTGCTCCCCCCCTTCCTCACTCTGCTCCCTTCCTCCCTCTGCTCCCTTCAGCTTCTCATTCTCTCTTCTCTCTTTACTTCTCTCTCTCCCCCACTGTCCACCAGTTTCCCCAGTACACCCTCTCTCTCCCCCTCCCAGCCGGTGACACCCTCTGGTTTCCGGGTGGGTATGAAGCTGGAGGCCGTTGATCGGAAGAATCCGTCGCTGGTTTGTGTAGCGACCATCGCAGACATGGTGGAGAACAGGCAGCTCATTCACTTTGATAGCTGGGATGAGAGCTACGATTACTGGTACTGTGTGTGAGATATATAGATATACGTGTGTGTGTGTGTGTGTGTGTGTGTGTGTGTGTGTGTGTGTGTACATACATACACACATACACATTCCGGTTTTAGCCGTAAAAACACCACTGATTCCTAATCTTGCATTTCCGATCGAAAGGTGAAATGAAGCGTCATGTCCCACGCGTTTCACCTCTTGTAGCAGCCCAGCCACAGTAGGAGATAAAGGGAACACACAGGGAGTATGGAATCTAGAAACAAGTGCTCCGACAAACACACAACTCACGTCTGTCCATTCCCTTCCCATTGCTAACACTGATAAACACAGATTTATTTTTTAATAAAACTACCGGTAAAAAATAAGCACCGATGGAAAAAGAAACCACACACACACACACACACACACACACACTGTGTTAGTGTACGAGAGTTTGTGTATAAGGGTGTACGCATGTATGGACGAGTGTTTTTGTGTATACTTATGTATGTGTTTGATTGTGTTCACACTGTGTGTGTGTGTATATGTATATATATATATGTCTGTGTGATTGTTTGGGTTTATACATGGTCTGCCTGGCAGGGAAAGGGTTATACCGCGGTGCTTTGCAGGGCTCTGGCAGGGAAGGGGTTACACAGCAACACTCTGCAGTTTAACCCTCTCACCCCCTCAGGTGTGATGCCAGCAGTCCGTACATCCGGCCGGTCGGGTACTGCCAGGAAGTGGGCATCTCCCTCACTCCTCCTCCCGGTAAGAGACCCCTTAACACATTCAGTGCCGGGGGGAATTGCAATGCATTGCGGAGCCAAAAAAACTAATAACCAGAGAGAGAATATATTGTACACACACTATCAATGCCACATTGTAAAAAAGATCGCTCCGCAGTACTGAATTGATCATACAATATAGACACGCGCGTGCACACACACGTGTGTGTGTGTACATATATATATATATATATATATATATATATATTATATATCTTAACCCCGTTATAGCGCAATCCGCTACAACGTGGATCCGCTTAACGCGGTCTCAGCATGGCTCCCGTTTTAAAATAAAATTGAAAAAAAAATTTTTTTGGGGGGGGGGGGGGCAAACTTTAATAACACATCATGAGACTCAGGCAGCGAGCATGCTGGGAGATGTAGTCTTTGGGTGTCAAAAGCCATAGGGGAAAGGACAGGCAACAAGAGCCCTATTTAAACAAAACGCACACACTCGCCCGAAGCTGATGAAGCAGGGAGAGAGCTGCAGATGCCTGGTAAGTCCTCGCGGAATCCCTGATCGCGGTGGCCATTTTTTTACGCGTTCCCGGTTATAACGCAGCCTCATGTGGACCCCGAGTACCGCATTATAATGGGGTTCAGCTGTATATAATATATATACTGTATATCGGAAATAGCCATGTTAGTCCAGTTGCGATAGTGCAGAATAAATGAGTACTTCTGTATTAGGTGATACCTTTTTAATTTGGACTAACCATTTATGTCATAGGACAAGCTTTCGAAAGTTCTCCTCTCTTCCTCAGGTCAGCGATACTGATATACACAGGAATCTATGGCTAAAACAGAGTTTGGGAGAGCAGGGGGGAAAAAAACCCAGATGTACTGTAGATAAGGTAGGGTGAGAAAGTGTTTGAAGACATGTAAGGGTGACAACGAAAAGCATGGAGGGGGAAGGATGCTGTGGGGGGGGGGGGGGGTGTGGATAAGAAGAGACAGGCAGGATAATTACAAACAATTGTCTTGGTGTGTGAGAAACCCCATATCTGCATTAAGTCCTTTTGTTTTGGTGTCAGTCTTATCATAACAAACTAAAAGACACTGATAATGGCACAAAACCGTGCAACAACACACGTTGCAAACATCCCACAGCCAGTCACAACCATGGAACACTCAATGTTAAAGGATCATACAGCTGCACATCCAGGAACGTTGTGTATATGATTCAGTGCAACAAATGGGACCAAGGATGCTACATTGGGGAAACCAGCCAAAAGCTTCAAGGCAGAATTAATATGCACAGACACTCTATACTCCACCATGAAGAAGGAAGATACTGCTCACCTGTGGGACATCATTTCTCACAACCAAATCATTCCATAAATGATTTAAAAATCAAAATCCTCAATGGAATGTTCAAACGCAAGAAGAACGGAAAATATTTGAGCTCAGAATGATAAGACTCTTTGACACCAAAACAAGAGGACTTTATGCGGATATGGGGTTTCTCACACACTATCACAATTGTTTGTAATCATCCTGCCTGCCACACCTCCCACTCCATGCTGTTCCTTGTCACCCTTCCATGTCATCAAACACTTTAATCACCCTACCTTATCTACTGAACATCTCTCTCTCCCCCCCCCCCCCCCCCCGCCCCGCCCCACGCTCTCCCAAACCCTGTTTTAGCCATAGATTCCTTTGTAAACCAGTACTGCCGACCTAGGGAAGACAGGAGAACTCTCGAAAGCTTGTCCTATGACATATTTATCACCTAATACTGAAGTACTCAATTATTGAGAGAGAGGAATGCATGCACGCACACACTGTGTGTGTGTGTGTGTGTGTGTGTGTGTGTGTGTGTGTGTGTGTGTGTGTGTGTGTGTGTGTGTGTGTGTGTGTGTTCACACATATATACACACATATACATATATACACACATACATATATACACACACATATAAACACACACACAAAAATAGGTGGATAGGTATATGGGCAGGTAGATCGATTTACAGTAGATGGACATAAATAGATCTGGATGGATAGACATATTGACAGACAGAGGTATGCTTATATAGAGTGGGTAGCTATGACAGACATGAGGGGGGGGTAGGATTCTTTTGATGGATTCCTCCATGTTCTGCAGAATACAAAGACCCCAAGAGCTTCTCCTGGGAGGCTTATCTGGAGAAGAACGGAGCACAGGCAGCCCCGGCAAGGGCCTTCAAGCCAGTAAGGTCCCGGCACTGACTACTCCTCAACCTCACCCCTACTCCTCCACCTCACCCCTACTCCTCCACCTCAACCCTACTCCTCCACCTTACCCCTAATCCTCCACCTCACCCCTAATCCTCCACCTCACCCCTACTCCTCCACCTCACCCCTCGCCTCTACTCCTCCACCTCACCCCTCGCCTCTACTCCTCCACCTCACCCCTCGCCTCTACTCCTCCACCTCACCCCTCGCCTCTACTCCTCCACCTCACCCCTCGCCTCTACTCCTCCACCTCACCCCTCGCCTCTTCTCCTCCACCTCACCCCTCGCCTCTTCTCCTCCACCTCACCCCTCGCCTCTACTCCTCCACCTCACCCTCACCTCTACTCCTCCACCTCACCCCTCTTTTCCTCCACCTCACCCCTCGCCTCTACTCCTCCACCTCACCCCTCTTTTCCTCCACCTCACCCCTCGCCTCTTCTCCTCCACCTCACCCCTCGCCTCTTCTCCTCCACCTCGCCTCTCCTCCACCTCACCCCTCGCCTCTCTCCTCCACCTCACCCCTCTCCTCTTCTCCTCCACCTCGCCCCTCGCCTCTTCTCCTCCACCTCGCCCCTCGCCTCTTCTCCTCCACCTCACCCCTCTCCTCTTCTCCTCCACCTCACCCCTCGCCTCTACTCCTCCACCTCACCCCTCGCCTCTACTCCTCCACCTCACCCCTCGCCTCTACTCCTCCACCTCACCCCTCGCCTCTACTCCTCCACCTCACCCCTCGCCTCTACTCCTCCACCTCACCCCTCGCCTCTACTCCTCCACCTCACCCCTCGCCTCTACTCCTCCACCTCGCCTCTACTCCTCCACCTCACTCCTCGCCTCTACTCCTCCACCTCACCCCTCGCCTCTACTCCTCCACCTCACCCCTCTTTTCCTCCACCTCACCCCTCACCTCTACTCCTCCACCTCACCCCTCTTTTCCTCCACCTCACCTCTACTCCTCCACCTCACCCTCACCTCTACTCCTCCACCTCACCCCTCTTTTCCTCCACCTCACCCCTCGCCTCTTCTCCTCCACCTCGCCTCTCCTCCACCTCACCCCTCGCCTCTCTCCTCCACCTCACCCCTCTCCTCTTCTCCTCCACCTCACCCCTCTCCTCTTCTCCTCCACCTCACCCCTCGCCTCTTCTCCTCCACCTCGCCCCTCGCCTTTTCTCCTCCACCTCGCCCCTCGCCTTTTCTCCTCCACCTCAGCCCTCGCCTCTACTCCTCCACCTCACCCCTCGCCTCTTCTCCTCCACCTCACCCCTCGCCTCTACTCCTCCACCTCACCCCTCGCCTCTACTCCTCCACCTCACCCCTCGCCTCTACTCCTCCACCTCACCCCTCGCCTCTTCTCCTCCACCTCACCCCTCGCCTCTACTCCTCCACCTCACCCCTCGCCTCTACTCCTCCACCTCGCCTCTACTCCTCCACCTCACTCCTCGCCTCTACTCCTCCACCTCACCCCTCGCCTCTACTCCTCCACCTCGCCTCTTCTCCTCCACCTCACCCCTCGCCTCTTCTCCTCCACCTCGCCTCTTCTCCTCCACCTCGCCTCTTCTCCTCCACCTCACCCCTCGCCTCTTCTCCTCCACCTCACCCCTCACCTCTTCTCCTCCACCTCACCCCTCGCCTCTTCTCCTCCACCTCACCCCTCGCCTCTACTCCTCCACCTCACCCCTCGCCTCTACTCCTCCACCTCAGCCCTCTCCTCTTCTCCTCCACCTCACCCCTCTCCTCTACTCCTCCACCTCACCCCTCTTTTCCTCCACCTCACCCCTCTCCTCTACTCCTCCACCTCACCCCTCTCCTCTACTCCTCCACCTCACCCCTCTTTTCCTCCACCTCACCCCTCACTTCTACTCCTCCACCTCACCCCTCTTTTCCTCCACCTCACCTCTACTCCTCCACCTCACCCCTCGCCTCTACTCCTCCACCTCACCCCTCACCTCTACTCCTCCACCTCACCCCTCGCCTCTACTCCTCCACCTCACCCCTCGTCTCTACTCCCCCACCTCACCCATCACCTCTATTCTTCCACCTCACCCCTCGCCTCTTCTCCTCCACCTCACCCATCGTCTCTACTCCTCCACCTCACCCCTCTTTTCCTCCACCTCACCCCTCACCTCTACTCCTCCACCTCACCCCTCGCCTCTACTCCTCCACCTCACCCCTCACCTCTACTCCTGCACCTCACCCCTCACCTCTACTCCTGCACCTCACCCCTCACCTCTACTCCTCCACCTCACCCCTCGCCTCTACTCCTGCACCTCACCCCTCGCCTCTACTCCTCCACCTCACCCCTCGCCTCTACTCCTCCACCTCACCCCTCGCCTCTACTCCTCCACCTCACTCCTCGCCTCTACTCCTCCACCTCACCCCTCGCCTCGCCTCCTCCACCTCACTCCTCGTCCTCACTCCTCGCCTCTACTCCTCCACCTCACTCCTCGCCTCTACTCCTCCACCTCACCCCTCGCCTCTACTCCTCCACCTCACCTCCTCCACCTCACTCCTCGCCTCTACTCCTCCACCTCACTCCTCGCCTCTACTCCTCCACCTCACTCCTCGCCTCTACTCCTTCACCTCACTCCTCGCCTCTACTCCTCCACCTCACTCCTCGCCTCTACTCCTCCACCTCACACCTCGCCTCTACTCACCCCTCGCCTCTTCTCCTCCACCTCACTCCTCGCCTCTACTCCTCCACCTCACCCCTCGCCTCTACTCCTCCACCTCACTCCTCGCCTCTACTCCTCCACCTCACTCCTCGCCTCTACTCCTCCACCTCACCCCTCGCCTCTACTCCTCCACCTCACCCCTCGCCTCTACTCCTCCACCTCACCCCTCACCTCTACTCCTGCACCTCACCCCTCACCTCTACTCCTCCACCTCACCCCTCGCCTCTACTCCTGCACCTCACCCCTCACCTCTACTCCTCCACATCACCCCTCGCCTCTACTCCTCCACCTCACCCCTCGCCTCGCCTCCTCCACCTCACTCCTCGTCCTCACTCCTCGCCTCTACTCCTCCACCTCACTTCTCGCCTCTACTCCTCCACCTCACCCCTCGCCTCTACTCCTCCACCTCACCCCTCGCCTCCTCCACCTCACTCCTCGTCTCTACTCCTCCACCTCACTCCTCGCCTCTACTCCTCCACCTCACTCCTCGCCTCTACTCCTCGCCTCTACTCCTCGCCTCTACTCCTCCACCTCACTCCTCGCCTCTACTCCTCCACCTCACCCCTCGCCTCTACTCCTCCACCTCACCCCTCGCCTCTACTCCTCCACCTCACTCCTCGCCTCTACTCCTCCACCTCACTCCTCGCCTCTTCTCCTCTACCTCACCCCTCGCCTCTTCTCCTGACCCTCGCCTCTACTCCTCCACCTCACCCCTCGCCTCTACTCCTCCACCTCACCCCTCTCCTCTACTCCTCCACCTCACCCCTCGACCTCTACTCCTCCACCTCACCCCTTGCCTCTACTCCACCTCAACCCTCGACCTCTACTCCTCCACCTCACCCCTCGCCTCTCTCCTCCACCTCACCCCTCTCCTCTTCTCCTCCACCTCACCCCTCTCCTCTTCTCCTCCACCTCACCCCTCGCCTCTTCTCCTCCACCTCGCCCCTCGCCTTTTCTCCTCCACCTCGCCCCTCGCCTTTTCTCCTCCACCTCAGCCCTCGCCTCTACTCCTCCACCTCACCCCTCGCCTCTACTCCTCCACCTCACCCCTCGCCTCTACTCCTCCACCTCACCCCTCGCCTCTTCTCCTCCACCTCACCCCTCGCCTCTACTCCTCCACCTCACCCCTCGCCTCTACTCCTCCACCTCACCCCTCGCCTCTACTCCTCCACCTCACCCCTCGCCTCTTCTCCTCCACCTCACCCCTCGCCTCTACTCCTCCACCTCACCCCTCGCCTCTACTCCTCCACCTCGCCTCTACTCCTCCACCTCACTCCTCGCCTCTACTCCTCCACCTCACCCCTCGCCTCTACTCCTCCACCTCGCCTCTTCTCCTCCACCTCACCCCTCGCCTCTTCTCCTCCACCTCGCCTCTTCTCCTCCACCTCGCCTCTTCTCCTCCACCTCACCCCTCGCCTCTTCTCCTCCACCTCACCCCTCACCTCTTCTCCTCCACCTCACCCCTCGCCTCTTCTCCTCCACCTCACCCCTCGCCTCTACTCCTCCACCTCACCCCTCGCCTCTACTCCTCCACCTCAGCCCTCTCCTCTTCTCCTCCACCTCACCCCTCTCCTCTACTCCTCCACCTCACCCCTCTTTTCCTCCACCTCACCCCTCTCCTCTACTCCTCCACCTCACCCCTCTCCTCTACTCCTCCACCTCACCCCTCTTTTCCTCCACCTCACCCCTCACTTCTACTCCTCCACCTCACCCCTCTTTTCCTCCACCTCACCTCTACTCCTCCACCTCACCCCTCGCCTCTACTCCTCCACCTCACCCCTCACCTCTACTCCTCCACCTCACCCCTCGCCTCTACTCCTCCACCTCACCCCTCGCCTCTACTCCCCCACCTCACCCATAACCTCTATTCTTCCACCTCACCCCTCGCCTCTTCTCCTCCACCTCACCCATCGTCTCTACTCCTCCACCTCACCCCTCTTTTCCTCCACCTCACCCCTCACCTCTACTCCTCCACCTCACCCCTCGCCTCTACTCCTCCACCTCACCCCTCACCTCTACTCCTGCACCTCACCCCTCACCTCTACTCCTGCACCTCACCCCTCACCTCTACTCCTCCACCTCACCCCTCGCCTCTACTCCTCCACCTCGCCCCTCGCCTCTTCTCCTCCACCTCGCCCCTCGCCTCTTCTCCTCCACCTCACCCCTCTCCTCTTCTCCTCCACCTCACCCCTCGCCTCTACTCCTCCACCTCACCCCTCGCCTCTACTCCTCCACCTCACCCCTCGCCTCTACTCCTCCACCTCACCCCTCGCCTCTACTCCTCCACCTCACCCCTCGCCTCTACTCCTCCACCTCACCCCTCGCCTCTACTCCTCCACCTCGCCTCTACTCCTCCACCTCACTCCTCGCCTCTACTCCTCCACCTCACCCCTCGCCTCTACTCCTCCACCTCACCCCTCTTTTCCTCCACCTCACCCCTCACCTCTACTCCTCCACCTCACCCCTCTTTTCCTCCACCTCACCTCTACTCCTCCACCTCACCCTCACCTCTACTCCTCCACCTCACCCCTCTTTTCCTCCACCTCACCCCTCGCCTCTTCTCCTCCACCTCGCCTCTCCTCCACCTCACCCCTCGCCTCTCTCCTCCACCTCACCCCTCTCCTCTTCTCCTCCACCTCACCCCTCTCCTCTTCTCCTCCACCTCACCCCTCGCCTCTTCTCCTCCACCTCGCCCCTCGCCTTTTCTCCTCCACCTCGCCCCTCGCCTTTTCTCCTCCACCTCAGCCCTCGCCTCTACTCCTCCACCTCACCCCTCGCCTCTTCTCCTCCACCTCACCCCTCGCCTCTACTCCTCCACCTCACCCCTCGCCTCTACTCCTCCACCTCACCCCTCGCCTCTACTCCTCCACCTCACCCCTCGCCTCTTCTCCTCCACCTCACCCCTCGCCTCTACTCCTCCACCTCACCCCTCGCCTCTACTCCTCCACCTCGCCTCTACTCCTCCACCTCACTCCTCGCCTCTACTCCTCCACCTCACCCCTCGCCTCTACTCCTCCACCTCGCCTCTTCTCCTCCACCTCACCCCTCGCCTCTTCTCCTCCACCTCGCCTCTTCTCCTCCACCTCGCCTCTTCTCCTCCACCTCACCCCTCGCCTCTTCTCCTCCACCTCACCCCTCACCTCTTCTCCTCCACCTCACCCCTCACCTCTTCTCCTCCACCTCACCCCTCGCCTCTACTCCTCCACCTCACCCCTCGCCTCTACTCCTCCACCTCAGCCCTCTCCTCTTCTCCTCCACCTCACCCCTCTCCTCTACTCCTCCACCTCACCCCTCTTTTCCTCCACCTCACCCCTCTCCTCTACTCCTCCACCTCACCCCTCTCCTCTACTCCTCCACCTCACCCCTCTTTTCCTCCACCTCACCCCTCACTTCTACTCCTCCACCTCACCCCTCTTTTCCTCCACCTCACCTCTACTCCTCCACCTCACCCCTCGCCTCTACTCCTCCACCTCACCCCTCACCTCTACTCCTCCACCTCACCCCTCGCCTCTACTCCTCCACCTCACCCCTCGCCTCTACTCCCCCACCTCACCCATCACCTCTATTCTTCCACCTCACCCCTCGCCTCTTCTCCTCCACCTCACCCATCGTCTCTACTCCTCCACCTCACCCCTCTTTTCCTCCACCTCACCCCTCACCTCTACTCCTCCACCTCACCCCTCGCCTCTACTCCTCCACCTCACCCCTCACCTCTACTCCTGCACCTCACCCCTCACCTCTACTCCTGCACCTCACCCCTCACCTCTACTCCTCCACCTCACCCCTCGCCTCTACTCCTGCACCTCACCCCTCGCCTCTACTCCTCCACCTCACCCCTCGCCTCTACTCCTCCACCTCACCCCTCGCCTCGCCTCCTCCACCTCACTCCTCGTCCTCACTCCTCGCCTCTACTCCTCCACCTCACTCCTCGCCTCTACTCCTCCACCTCACCCCTCGCCTCTACTCCTCCACCTCACCTCCTCCACCTCACTCCTCGCCTCTACTCCTCCACCTCACTCCTCGCCTCTACTCCTCCACCTCACTCCTCGCCTCTACTCCTCCACCTCACTCCTCGCCTCTACTCCTCCACCTCACTCCTCGCCTCTACTCCTCCACCTCACACCTCGCCTCTACTCACCCCTCGCCTCTTCTCCTCCACCTCACTCCTCGCCTCTACTCCTCCACCTCACCCCTCGCCTCTACTCCTCCACCTCACTCCTCGCCTCTACTCCTCCACCTCACTCCTCGCCTCTACTCCTCCACCTCACCCCTCGCCTCTACTCCTCCACCTCACCCCTCACCTCTACTCCTGCACCTCACCCCTCACCTCTACTCCTCCACCTCACCCCTCGCCTCTACTCCTGCACCTCACCCCTCACCTCTACTCCTCCACATCACCCCTCGCCTCTACTCCTCCACCTCACCCCTCGCCTCGCCTCCTCCACCTCACTCCTCGTCCTCACTCCTCGCCTCTACTCCTCCACCTCACTCCTCGCCTCTACTCCTCCACCTCACCCCTCGCCTCTACTCCTCCACCTCACCCCTCGCCTCCTCCACCTCACTCCTCGTCTCTACTCCTCCACCTCACTCCTCGCCTCTACTCCTCCACCTCACTCCTCGCCTCTACTCCTCGCCTCTACTCCTCGCCTCTACTCCTCCACCTCACTCCTCGCCTCTACTCCTCCACCTCACCCCTCGCCTCTACTCCTCCACCTCACCCCTCGCCTCTACTCCTCCACCTCACTCCTCGCCTCTACTCCTCCACCTCACTCCTCGCCTCTTCTCCTCTACCTCACCCCTCGCCTCTTCTCCTGCCCCTCGCCTCTACTCCTCCACCTCACCCCTCGCCTCTACTCCTCCACCTCACCCCTCTCCTCTACTCCTCCACCTCACCCCTCGACCTCTACTCCTCCACCTCACCCCTTGCCTCTACTCCACCTCAACCCTCGACCTCTACTCCTCCACCTCACCCCTCGCCTCTCTCCTCCACCTCACCCCTCTCCTCTTCTCCTCCACCTCACCCCTCTCCTCTTCTCCTCCACCTCACCCCTCGCCTCTTCTCCTCCACCTCGCCCCTCGCCTTTTCTCCTCCACCTCGCCCCTCGCCTTTTCTCCTCCACCTCAGCCCTCGCCTCTACTCCTCCACCTCACCCCTCGCCTCTACTCCTCCACCTCACCCCTCGCCTCTACTCCTCCACCTCACCCCTCGCCTCTTCTCCTCCACCTCACCCCTCGCCTCTACTCCTCCACCTCACCCCTCGCCTCTACTCCTCCACCTCACCCCTCGCCTCTACTCCTCCACCTCACCCCTCGCCTCTTCTCCTCCACCTCACCCCTCGCCTCTACTCCTCCACCTCACCCCTCGCCTCTACTCCTCCACCTCGCCTCTACTCCTCCACCTCACTCCTCGCCTCTACTCCTCCACCTCACCCCTCGCCTCTACTCCTCCACCTCGCCTCTTCTCCTCCACCTCACCCCTCGCCTCTTCTCCTCCACCTCGCCTCTTCTCCTCCACCTCGCCTCTTCTCCTCCACCTCACCCCTCGCCTCTTCTCCTCCACCTCACCCCTCACCTCTTCTCCTCCACCTCACCCCTCGCCTCTTCTCCTCCACCTCACCCCTCGCCTCTACTCCTCCACCTCACCCCTCGCCTCTACTCCTCCACCTCAGCCCTCTCCTCTTCTCCTCCACCTCACCCCTCTCCTCTACTCCTCCACCTCACCCCTCTTTTCCTCCACCTCACCCCTCTCCTCTACTCCTCCACCTCACCCCTCTCCTCTACTCCTCCACCTCACCCCTCTTTTCCTCCACCTCACCCCTCACTTCTACTCCTCCACCTCACCCCTCTTTTCCTCCACCTCACCTCTACTCCTCCACCTCACCCCTCGCCTCTACTCCTCCACCTCACCCCTCACCTCTACTCCTCCACCTCACCCCTCGCCTCTACTCCTCCACCTCACCCCTCGCCTCTACTCCCCCACCTCACCCATCACCTCTATTCTTCCACCTCACCCCTCGCCTCTTCTCCTCCACCTCACCCATCGTCTCTACTCCTCCACCTCACCCCTCTTTTCCTCCACCTCACCCCTCACCTCTACTCCTCCACCTCACCCCTCGCCTCTACTCCTCCACCTCACCCCTCACCTCTACTCCTGCACCTCACCCCTCACCTCTACTCCTGCACCTCACCCCTCACCTCTACTCCTCCACCTCACCCCTCGCCTCTACTCCTGCACCTCACCCCTCGCCTCTACTCCTCCACCTCACCCCTCGCCTCTACTCCTCCACCTCACCCCTCGCCTCGCCTCCTCCACCTCACTCCTCGTCCTCACTCCTCGCCTCTACTCCTCCACCTCACTCCTCGCCTCTACTCCTCCACCTCACCCCTCGCCTCTACTCCTCCACCTCACCTCCTCCACCTCACTCCTCGTCTCTACTCCTCCACCTCACTCCTCGCCTCTACTCCTCCACCTCACTCCTCGCCTCTACTCCTCCACCTCACTCCTCGCCTCTACTCCTCCACCTCACTCCTCGCCTCTACTCCTCCACCTCACACCTCGCCTCTACTCACCCCTTCTCCTCCACCTCACTCCTCGCCTCTACTCCTCCACCTCACCCCTCGCCTCTACTCCTCCACCTCACTCCTCGCCTCTACTCCTCCACCTCACTCCTCGCCTCTACTCCTCCACCTCACTCCTCGCCTCTACTCCTCCACCTCACCCCTCGCCTCTACTCCTCCACCTCACCCCTCACCTCTACTCCTGCACCTCATCCTCACCTCTACTCCTCCACCTCACCCCTCGCCTCTACTCCTGCACCTCACCCCTCACCTCTACTCCTCCACCTCACCCCTCGCCTCTGCTCCTCCACCTCACCCCTCGCCTCGCCTCTCCACCTCACTCCTCGTCTCACTCCTCGCCTCTACTCCTCCACCTCACTCCTCGCCTCTACTCCTCCACCTCACCCCTCGCCTCTACTCCTCCACCTCACCCCTCGCCTCCTCCACCTCACTCCTCGTCTCTACTCCTCCACCTCACTCCTCGCCTCTACTCCTCCACCTCACTCCTCGCCTCTACTCCTCGCCTCTACTCCTCGCCTCTACTCCTCCACCTCACTCCTCGCCTCTACTCCTCCACCTCACCCCTCGCCTCTACTCCTCCACCTCACCCCTCGCCTCTACTCCTCCACCTCACTCCTCGCCTCTACTCCTCCACCTCACTCCTCGCCTCTTCTCCTCTACCTCACCCCTCGCCTCTTCTCCTGCCCTCGCCTCTACTCCTCCACCTCACCCCTCGCCTCTACTCCTCCACCTCACCCTCTCCTCTACTCCTCCACCTAACCCCACGACCTCTACTCCTCCACCTCACCCCTTGCCTCTACTCCACCTCAACCCTCGACCTCTACTCCTCCACCTCACCCCTCGCCTCTACTCCTCCACCTCACCCCTCGACCTCTACTTCTCCACCTCACCCCTCGCCTCTTCTCCTCCACCTCACCCCTCGCCTCTTCTCTCCACCTCACTCCTCGCCTCTTCTCCTCTACCTCACCCCTCGCCTCTTCTCCTGCCCCTCGCCTCTACTCCTCCACCTCACCCCTCGCCTCTACCCTCCACCTCACCCCTCACCTCTACTCCTGCACCTCACCCCTCACCTCTACTCCTCCACCTCACCCCTCGCCTCTACTCCTGCACCTCACCCCTCGCCTCTACTCCTCCACCTCACCCCTCGCCTCTACTCCTCCACCTCACCCCTCGCCTCGCCTCCTCCACCTCACTCCTCGTCCTCACTCCTCGCCTCTACTCCTCCACCTCACTCCTCGCCTCTACTCCTCCACCTCACCCCTCGCCTCTACTCCTCCACCTCACCCCACGCCTCCTCCACCTCACTCCTCGTCTCTACTCCTCCACCTAACTCCTCGCCTCTACTCTCCACCTCACTCCTCGCCTCTACT